>NC_091456.1:197948033-198125533 GCF_027789765.1 Dendropsophus ebraccatus | reverse complement strand
GCAGCTGCACGTCCTCACTGAGCATCTCCTCCCTGGCTGCGGTTTCTCTCCTCCCTGCAGCAGCACATCCTCACTGAGCGTTACCTCCCCGGCTGCTGTTGCTCTCCTCCCTGCAGCAGCACATCCTCACTGAGCATCTCCTCCCCGGCTGCGGTGCCTCTCCTCCCTGCAGCTGCATGTCCTCACTGAGCGTCTCCTCCCTGGCTGAGGTTTCTCTCCTCCCTGCAGCAGCACATCCTCACTGAGCCTCCCCATCCCCGGCTGCGGTTTCTCTCCTCCCTGCAGCAGCACATCCTCACTGAGCGTCTCCTCCCCGGCTGCGGTTTCTCTTCTCCCTGCAGCTGCACATCCTCACTGAGTGTCTCCTCCCGGCTGCGGTTTCTCTCCTCCCTGCAGCAGCACATCCTCATTGAGTGTCTCCTCCCCGGCTGCGGTTTCTCTCCTCCCTGCAGCTGCACATCCTCACTGAGTGTCTCCTCCCCGGCTGCGGTTTCTCTCCTCCCTGCAGCAGCACATCCTCACTGAGCGTCTCCTCCCCGGCTGCGGTGCCTCTCCTCCCTGCAGCTGCATGTCCTCACTGAGCGTCTCCTCCCTGGCTGCGGTGCCTCTCCTCCCTGCAGCTGCATGTCCTCACTGAGCGTCTCCTCCCTGGCTGAGGTTTCTCTCCTCCCTGCAGCAGCACATCCTCACTGAGCGTCTCCTCCCCGGCTGCGGTTTCTCTCCTCCCTGCAGCAGCACATCCTCACTGAGCGTCTCCTCCCCGGCTGCGGTTTCTCTCCTCCCTGCAGCTGCACATCCTCACTGAGTGTCTCCTCCCCGGCTGTGATTTCTCTCCTCCCTGCAGCAGCACATCCTCACTGAGTGTCTCCTCCCCGGCTGCGGTTTCTCTCCTCCCTGCAGCAGCACATCCTCACTGAGTGTCTCCTCCCGGCTGTGATTTCTCTCCTCCCTGCAGCAGCACATCCTCACTGAGTGTCTCCTCCCCGGCTGCGGTTTCTCTCCTCCCTGCAGCTGCACATCCTCACTGAGTGTCTCCTCCCCGGCTGCGGTTTTTCTCCTCCCTGCAGCAGCACATCCTCACTGAGCGTCTCCTCCCCGGCTGCAGTTTCTCTCCTTCCTGCAGCAGCACATCCTCACTGAGCGTTTCCTCCCCGGCTGCGGTTTCTCTCCTCCCTGCAGCTGCACGTCCTCACTGAGCGTTTCCTCCCCGGCTGCGGTTTTTCTCCTCCCTGCAGCAGCACATCCTCACTGAGCGTCTCCTCCCTGGCTGCAGTTTCTCTCCTCCCTGCAGCAGCACATCCTCACTGAGCGTCTCCTCCCTGGCTGCAGTTTCTCTCCTCCCTGCAGCAGCACATCCTCACTGAGCGTTTCCTCCCCGGCTGCGGTTTCTCTCCTCCCTGCAGCTGCACATCCTCACTGAGCGTTTCCTCCCCGGCTGCGGTTTCTCTCCTCCCTGCAGCTGCACATCCTCACTGAGTGTCTCCTCCCCGGCTGCGGTTTCTCTCCTCCCTGCAGCTGCACATCCTCACTGAGTGTCTCCTCCCCGGCTGCGGTTTCTCTCCTCCCCAGCTGCGGTTTCTCTCCTCCGCCCCAGGTCTGTTTTCTCGGCGGCTCAGTAACACGGCGGAGCTGTGTGCTGTGATTTATTGATATTCCCGGCTTGTAGAACAGAATGCAGATAAATAATCCAGCAGATGAATTGTACATGTGTTTCCTGCCCCTTTGTTTCTGTCTCCAACTTTCCAAGAAGTCAAGAGAGAAAAATGTCAAAATATTCTGGAAGTCAGAAAGCAAAATCCAGAGGAGGAGAAGAAGCGCCAGGACCTGTAGATCCAACTCCAGGGACAAAGCGTCCGTCCGTGCTGGGACGGTGTCCCCATCTCCACAGACTGATAGATAGTCCTGGTTACACCGGTCATTGCTCCTCAGTATCACTGGGGTCTTCTCATGTAGCGGAGAAATCCAAAGAAAATGAAGACCCCAAGATACGAACCCCAAACCCTGCCATAGAGTGAGGTAATACATCCTGCCTGCTGCCACCTCCAGGGGGCGCTATCAGTATACTCACTCATACAGCTACTATGGGCGAATAATGATCTACAAGCAGTGGCTCCCCCTGGAGGTAAACCCCAGAACTACATGTCAGTAAGAAGGGGAAGCAGCCAGAGCCGGGCCCTTCTCCCCATGGATATTGCCTGGTCTGTGTAATAATATTATAGATATAGGAATCTTATATACTTTATCTCATAAGGGGTTAACCTGCGCTGCTGTAGAAGACGCCACTTCCATATATGGAGTAAATGTAACAAGAAGAATGGGCTGAAATGGTAAAAAAGTGAGAAAAGCAGAAATCCTCATTACCAGCATGTAACCCGGGTACACAGCGCCACCTGCAGGCAGCCCAGCGCCACTGCATACAGCAACTTTCAGAGGAAGAGGGGAAATGTCTGCAGGAAGACCAAGGATTCACAAGAGAAAGAGTATCATCTGCTACGTAATACAGAAGTACTATATATGTGAGGGGATAGAGGAGAGGAAGTAGGTAAACAGGAGAAGAGAGGGAGGAAGAAGGGAAAAAAGGAGGAGAGAGGGAAGAAGGGAAAGAGGGAGAAGAGAGGGAGGAAGAAGGGAAAAAGGGACAAGAGAGGGAAGAAGGGAAAGAGGGAGAAGAGAGGGAAGAAGATGACGGAAAAGAGGCAGAAGAAGATGGGAAAAAAGCTGAAGAAAGAGAAGAGGAGGAGGAAGGGAAAGAGTATCATCTTCTGTGTAATACAGAAGTACTATATATGTGAGGGGATAGAGGAGAGGAAAAAGGGAAAACAGGAGAAGAGAGGGAGGAAGAAGGGAAAAAAGGAGAAGAGAGGGAGGAAGAAGGGAAAAAGGAGAAGAGAGGGAGGAAGAAGGGAAAAAGGGACAAGAGAGGGAAGAAGGGAAAGAGGGAGAAGAGAGGGAAGAACATGACGGAAAAGAGGCAGAAGAAGATGGGAAAAAAGCAGAAGAGAGGGAAGAGGAGGAGGAAGGGAAAGAGTATCATCTTCTGTGTAATACAGAAGTACTATATATGTGAGGGGATAGAGGAGAGGAAGAAGGGAAAAAAGAAGAGAGGGAGGAAGAAGGGAAAAAAGGAGAAGAGAGGGAGGAAGAAGGGAAAAAGGGAGAAGAGAGGGAAGAAGGGAAAGAGGGAGAAGAGAGGGAAGAAGATGACGGAAAAGAGGAAGAAGAAGATGGGAAAAAAGCAGAAGAGAGGGAAGAGGAGGAGGAAGGGAAAGAGTATCATCCTCTGTGTAATACAGAAGTACTATATATGTGAGGGGATAGAGGAGAGGAAGAAGGGAAAAAAGGAGAAGAGAGGGAGGAAGAAGGGGAAAAAAGGAGAAGAGAGGAAGGAAGAAGGGAAAAAAGGAGAAGAGAGGAAGGAAGAAGGGAAAAAGGAGAAGAGAGGGAAGAAGATGACGGAAAAGAGGTAGAAGAAGATGGGAAAAAAGCAGAAGAGAGGGAGGAAGAGGAAGAAGGGAAACAGGGAGAAGAGAGGGAGGAAAAGGGACAAGAGAGGGAAGAAGATGAGGATGGAAAAGAGAGAGAAGAAGAAGGGGAAAAAAGCAGAAGAGTGGGAAGAGGAGGAGGAAGGGAAAGAGTATCATCCTCTGTGTAATACAGAAGTACTATATATGTGAGGGAATAGAAGAGAGGAAGAAGGGAAAAAAGAAGAGAGGGAGGAAGAAGGGAAAAAAGGAGAAGAGAGGGAGGAAGAAGGGAAACGGAGAAGAGAGTGAGAAAGAAGGGAAAAAGGGACGAGAGGGAAGAAGAGAAAGAGGGAGAAAAGAGTGAAGAAGTTGAGGACGGAAAAGAGGGAGAAGAAGATGGGGGGAAAAGCAGAAGAGAGGGAAGAGGAGGAGGAAGGGAAAGAGTATCATCCGTGCTTAATACAGAAGTACTATATATGTCAGGGGATAGAGGAGAGGAAGAAGGGAAAGAAGGAGAAGAAAGGGAGGAAGAAGAGAAAAAGGGAGAGGAGGAGGAAGGAAAAGAGGGAGAAGAATATGGGAAAAAAGCAGAAGAGAGGGAAGAGGAGGAGGAAGGGAAAGAGTATCATCTGCTGCGTAATATAGGAGCACATCATATGTAAGGGGATAGAGGAGAGGAAGAAGGAGGAGAGGGAGGAAGAGGAAAATGGGAAAGAGTATCAACTACTTCATAATACAGGAGCACATCATATGTGTGGGTATAGAGGGAGGAAGAAGGGAAAGAGGGAGAAGAGAGGGATAAAGATGGAAAAGAAGGAGAAGAGAGGGATGAAGAAGAAGAAGTGAAAGAGTATCATCTGCTGCGTAACACAGAGGTACTATATATGTGAGGGGATAGAGGAGAGGAAGAAGGGAAAGAAGGAGAAGAGAGGGAGGAAGAAGGGGAAAAAAGAAGAAGAGAGGGAGGAAGGGGAAAAGGGAGAAGAGAAGGAAGAAGATGAGGAAGGAAAAGAGGGAGAAGAACATGGGAAATAAGCAGAAGAGAGGGAAGAGGAGGAGGAAGGGCAAAGGGAGAGGAGAGGTAGGAAGGGAAAGTATCATCTGCTGTGTAATATAGGAGCACATCATATGTAAGAGAATAGAGAGAGGGAAGAGGAGGAAATTGGGAAAGAGTATCAACTACTTCATAATACAGGAGCACATCATATGTGTGGGTATAGAGGGAGGAAGAAGGGAAAGAGGGAGAATAGAGGGATGAAGAGGATAATGGAAAAGAAGGAGAAGAGAGGAAGAAGAAGAAGAAAAAGAGTATCATCTGCTGCGTAATACAGGAGCACGTCATATTTAAGGAGACAAAGGAGAGAAAGGGAGGGAGAATAAGATGGGGAAGAGGGAGGTATAAATAGTGCCCCCATTATGCCCCTACTCAGTAACAGTGCCCCCTATATGCCCCTACTCAGTAATAGTGCCCCCATTATGCCTCTACTCAGTAATAGTGGCCCCATTATGCCTCTACTCAGTAATAGTGCCCCCATTATCCTTATACTCAGTAATAGTGCCCCCATTATGCCCCTAATCAGTAATAGTGCCCCCATTATGCCCCTACTCAGTAATAGTGCCCCCATTATCCTTATACTCAGTAATAGTGCCCCCATTATGCCCCTACTCAGTAATAGTGCCCCCATTATGCCCCTACTCAGTAATAGTGCCCCCATTATCCTTATACTCAGTAATAGTGCCCCCATTATACCTCTACTCAGTAATAGTGCCCCCATTATGCCCCTACTCAGTAATAGTGCCCCCATTATCCTTATACTCAGTAATAGTGCCCCCATTATGCCCCTACTCAGTAATAGTGCCCCCATTATGCCTCTACTCAGTAATAGTGCCCCCATTATGCCTCTACTCAGTAATAGTGCCCCATTATCCTTATACTCAGTAATAGTGCCCCCATTATCCTTATACTCAGTAATAGTGCCCCCATTATGCCCCTACTCAGTAATAGTGCCCCCATTATCCTTATACTCAGTAATAGTGCCCCCTTTATCCTTATACTGAGTAATAGTGCCCCCATTATCCTTATACTCAGTAATAGTGCCCCCATTATCCTTATACTCAGTAATAGTGCCCCCATTATCCTTATACTCAGTAATAGTGCCCCCTTTATCCTTATACTGAGTAATAGTGCCCCCATTATCCTTATACTCAGTAATAGTGCCCCCATTATCCTTATACTCAGTAATAGTGCCCCCATTATCCTAATACTCAGTAATAGTGCCCCCATTATCCTTATACTCAGTAATAGTGCCCCATTATCCTTATACTCAGTAATAGTGCCCCCATTATCCTCCTACTCAGTAATAGTGCCCCCATTATCCTTATACTCAGTAATAGTGCCCCCATTATCCTTATACTCAGTAATAGTGCCCCCATTATCCTTATACTCAGTAATAGTGACCCCATTATCCTTATACTCAGTAATAGTGCCCCCATTATCCTTATACTCAGTAATATTGCCCCCATTATCCTCCTACTCAGTAATAGTGCCCCCATTATCCTTATACTCAGTAATAGTGACCCCATTATCCTCCTACTCAGTAATAGTGCCCCCATTATCCTTATACTCAGTAATAGTGCCCCCATTATGCCCCTACTCAGTAATAGTGCCCCCATTATCCTTATACTCAGTAATAGTGCCCCCATTATCCTTATACTCAGTAATAGTGCCCCCATTATCCTAATACTCAGTAATAGTGCCCCCATTATCCTTATACTCAGTAATAGTGCCCCCATTATGCCCCTACTCAGTAATAGTGCCCCCATTATCCTTATACTCAGTAATAGTGCCCCCATTATCCTTATACTCAGTAATAGTGCCCCCATTATGCCCCTACTCAGTAATAGTGCCCCCATTATCCTTATACTCAGTAATAGTGCCCCCATTATCCTTATTCTCAGTAATAGTGCCCCCATTATCCTTATACTCAGTAATAGTGCCCCCATTATCCTTATACTCAGTAATAGTGCCCCCATTATCCTAATACTCAGTAATAGTGCCCCCTATATGCCCCTACTCAGTAATAGTGCCCCCATTATGCCCCTACTCAGTAATAGTGCCCCCATTATCCTTATACTCAGTAATAGTGCCCCCATTATGCCCCTACTCAGTAACAGTGCCCCCATTATGCCCCTACTCAGTAATAGTGCCCCCATTATCCTTATACTCAGTAATAGTGCCCCCATTATATCCCTACTCAGTAATAGTGCCCCCATTATCCTTATACTCAGTAATAGTGCCCCCATTATCCTTATACTCAGTAATAGTGCCCCCATTTTCCTTATTCTCAGTAATAGTGCCCCCATTATCCTTATACTCAGTAATAGTGCCCCCATTATCCTTATACTCAGTAATAGTGCCCCCATTATCCTTATACTCAGTAATAGTGCCCCCATTATCCTTATACTCAGTAATAGTGCCCCCTTTATCCTTATACTCAGTAATAGTGCCCCCATTATCCTTATACTCAGTAATAGTGCCCCCATTATCCTTATACTCAGTAATAGTGCCCCCATTATCCTTATTCTCAGTAATAGTGCCCCTTTTGTGTAATAACACCCCTTTTTGCCTCTTCTGTGCCCCTACTCAGTATCACTGCCCCTTATAGCATCCTGCAGTCTATGAGAATAAATGGAGCAGACCCCCAGAGTTTGTAGACCTCCTCTCATCAGCCCTAAACCTGTAGCCCCCATGAGCTGTGTGGACCGGTTTCCACTCACTGACAGGAGGCAGAGATCTTGTGAATGTGGAATTGATATGAAATCAGAATATTCCTCAGCTTGTATAGCAGCAGGGTGTCCGGCCTATTCCTGGTGTCTGGTGGGATTCTCCATCTATGGATTGGGGGCTCTGGGAGGGAGGTCTGTGCCGCACATGTGACATAAAAGGAGGTAAAATGTTCCGTATCCTCGAGGAAGCAGAAAACAGTAGTAAAACTGATAACAGAGACACAAAGCGGAAGATGAAAGGAGGCGGCAAATGAGAAGCAGGCCCGGAACCCTGACAATAGTCAGACAGAGCTGAGGGTGCGTTACAGCGTGTAACAACAGGAGAAAGGGGGGCACCATGTGATACACAACGCCAGACCCCAAAGCCCCCCACCATGTGATACACAACGCCAGACCCCAAATCTCCCACCATGTGATACACAACGCCAGACCCCAAATCCCCCCACCATGTGATACACAACGCCAGACCCCAAATCTTCCATGTGATACACAACGCCAGACCCCAAATCTCCCACCATGTGATACACAACGCCAGACCCCAAATCTCCCACCATGTGATACACAACGCCAGACCCCAAATCTCCCACCATGTGATACACAACGCCAGACCCCAAATCCCCCCACCATGTGATACACAACGCCAGACCCCAAATCCCCCCACCATGTGATACTCAACGCCAGACCCCAAAGCCCCCCACCATGTGATACACAACGCCAGACCCCAAATCCCCCCACCATGTGATACACAACGCCAGACCCCAAATCTCCCACCATGTGATACACAACGCCAGACCCCAAATCTTCCATGTGATACACAACGCCAGACCCCAAATCCCCCCACCATGTGATACACAACGCTAGACCCCAAATCTCCCACCATGTGATACACAACGCCAGACCCCAAATCCCCCCACCATGTGATACACAACGCCAGACCCCAAATCCCCCCGCCATGTGATACACAACGCCAGACCCCAAATCTCCCACCATGTGATACCCAACGCCAGACCCCAAATCTCCCACCATGTGATACACAACGCCAGACCCCAAATCTCCCACCATGTGATACACAACGCTAGACCCCAAATCTCCCACCATGTGATACACAACGCCAGACCCCAAATCCCCCCACCATGTGATACACAACGCTAGACCCCAAAGCCCCCCACCATGTGATACCCAACGCCAGACCCCAAATCCCCCCACCATGTGATACACAACACCAGACCCCAAATCTCCCACCATGTGATACACAACGCTAGACCCCAAAGCCCCCCACCATGTGATACACAACACCAGACCCCAAATCTCCCACCATGTGATACACAACGCCAGACCCCAAATCTCCCACCATGTGATACCCCACGCCAGACACCAAATCTTCCATGTGATACACAACGCCAGACCCCAAATCTCCCACCATGTGATACACAACGCCAGACCCCAAATCCCCCCACCATGTGATACCCCACGCCAGACCCCAAATCCCCCACCATGTGATACACAACGCCAGACCCCAAATCCCCCCACCATGTGATACACAACGCCAGACCCCAAATCTCCCACCATGTGATACACAACACCAGACCCCAAATCCCTCCACCATGTGATACCCCACGCCAGACCTCAAAGCCCCCCAACAGGATATATAAGGGGGGATGGATATTATAATTTAGGATTCTATATATATATATATTATACAGGGAAAGTTTAGAAACTTTCTCATAGACTTTACGTTCAATGAATGACAATCTCTGCTTGCTGTCGGTGAATGGTGACATGGTTTGTATCCGGAGACTGAGGACATACACAGCGGCCAGGAAAGGATAGAGGCTTAGATACATTGTAACAACCTAGAAGCTGAGGATACACTTTAGAGATGGCAGTAGATCCAACCCCCTACAGAGGGAAAACTGGAAATCCTCTCTTAAAGGGATAAATCTACTGGTGTCAAAAAGTTATACAGATCTGTAAATGACTTCTATGTAAAAATCTTTAGTCTTCCAGTACTTATCAGCTGCTGTATGGCCTGCAGGAAGTGGTGTATTCTCTCCAGTCTGACACAGTGCTCTCTGCTGCCACCTCTGTCCATGTCAGGAACTGTCCAGAACAGCAGCAAATCCCCATAGAAAACCTCTCCTGCTCTGGACAGTTCCTGACATGGACAGAGGTGGCAGCAGAGAGCACTGTGTCAGACTGGAGAGAATACACCACTTACACCACCAATACACCTGCAGGACATTCAGCAGCTGATAAATACTGGAAGACTGGGGATTTTTATCTAGAAGTAATTTACAGATCTGAGTGACTTTCTGGTACTGGTTGACTGGAGTCCCCCTTTTCAACTCTATAGGATAAATTATAACAAGCTGATTGGTGGAGGTTCAATCGGGAAGACCACCACTCCTAAGAAACTTACATCACATCTGACAGTGGGGTATCAGGACATGGGGGTATCATAGTGGGGTATCAGGACATGGGGGTATCACAGTGGGGTATCAGGACATGGGGGTATCACAGTGGGGTATCAGGACATGGTGGCATCACAGTGGGGCATCTGGACATGGGGGTATCACAGTGGGGTATCAGGACATTGGGGTATCACAGTGGGGTATCAGGACATTGGGGTATCACAGTGGGGTATCAGGACATTGGGGTATCAGGACATGGTGGTATCACAGTGGGGTATCAGGACATGGGGGTATCACAGTGGGATATCAGGCCATGGGGGTATCACAGTGGGGTATCAGGACAGTGGGGTATCAGGACATGGTGGTATCACAGTGGGGTATCAGGACATGGGGTATCAGAGTGGGGTATCAGGACATGGGGGTATCACAGTGGGGTATCAGGACATGGGGGTATCACAGTGGGGTATCAGGACATGGGGGTATCACAGTGGGTGTCAGGGCATGGGGGTATCACAGTGGGGTATCAGGCCATGGGGGTATCACAGTGGGGTATCAGGCCATGGGGGTATCACAGTGGGGTATCAGGCCATGGGGGTATCACAGTGGGGTATCAGGACATGGGGGTATCACAGTGGGGTATCAGGGCATGGGGGTATCACAGTGGGTGTCAGGGCATGGGGGTATCACAGTGGGGTATCAGGACATGGGGGTATCACAGTGGGGTATCGGTGGTATACCCCCGACTCTTCCCTACAGCCGTCCTCTTCCTCCCCCATCATTTGTATCAGTCACCGATGCAGCAGGGAATGTTATGTATAGTAACAATGTATCTAATAATATACGGGGGGCACGAGGTTCAGGGGTCTCTGCTAAGCCGTAACCTTCTAATGTATTCCTGAGCTAATCCCCCATTATAAGCCCCCCGGCCGGAGCCCATTAGTGGGGGAATTATTCCGCAATCTTCCTGTCTTCACCTTCTCCCCGGTCACTGCAGGCGATGAAACCCTAGAAATACGGTAATGTAATACGATGGGAAACGGCCGATCCCCGGGGGAGGGGAAAGAAAAATCAGACACTTAAAGGAAATTTCCATCTCCTATTTACAATATAATCTTCAGTGCGCAGAGGGTTTGGAGCTTTGTATCAGGACATTACATGGTTACATCCTGTCTACCTGCAGCCACCTCTAGGGGGAGCTCAGGAGCTCAGTGTAGACTGTATATCCACATCAGTGTATAGAGAGAGCTGCCCCTAGTGGTGACCTCTGTCCTGTCTGTCTGTATACAGCCGCCTCCATCCTGACTCCTCTGACCCCCCCCCCCCCCCTCCTCCTTCAGCAGATGACGGGGGAGGGGATGAGTCTGGGATACAGCAGCCTCTCACCTGCGGAGTAATTACCGATGCTGCGGCTGGTGCCGGGCAGGGTTCTGCTTAGGTGGCGGTACTATGGACAGATTGGCGCGGCTGCTAATGAAGGAAACTTTTGTGGGCTCAGCATGATAAAACGGCCATTATATCCGTTCACGGAGCGGAGCCGCGCGTCTCCCCGGTGCCCTCAACTCCGGCGCTTTCTGTTTAATGAAAAGACAATTAAGGGAAATGCCAGACGGCCTCCCCCCCCCCGATCCTCCTCCGCCTCCCCCCCTCCGCCACCGCTCACTACCACATTACTGCTATGCGGAATCAACTCACGGCCAAATTATTTGCCGCGTTTCATTGTCTTGCAAATTTTCAATCCAAGTAAAGTTTGTCGTTGTGTCAGTAATGTTTTCCCTCCCGGCTGAGAGGCTTATTACCTGTGCCATGGCGGCAGAGACGGGAAAGCAGATTAATAACGCTGCTCCCATATAATAAAGAGATCAGTCCCCACAATAACATAAGTGCTCACCGCCATATAAGATTGCATCAAGTCACTAGACCACCAGGGACCATGAGTAATAAACCGCGCAATACCGCCTGCTAACTGCAGATGGCGACAAAGAGCAGCCTCCTGTACAAGCTGTGCACTGGGTGAGCCAGGAGTCCTAGAGATAAAATAATACTGCTCTACAAAGCTAAATAATACCTCCATATAGTACCCAAATAATACTGCAGTACAAAGCTAAATAATACCTCCATATAGTACCCAAATAATACTACTGCCCTACAAAGCTAAATAATACCTCCATATAGTACCCAAATAATACTGCAGTACAAAGCTAAATAATACCTCCATATAGTACCCAAATAATACTGCAGTACAAAGCTAAATAATACCTCCATATAGTACCCAAATAATACTGCAGTACAAAGCTAAATAATACCTCCATATAGTACCCAAATAATACTGCAGTACAAAGCTAAATAATACCTCCATATAGTACCCAAATAATACTACTGCCCTACAAAGCTAAATAATACCTCCATATAGTACCCAAATAATACTGCTCTACAAAGCTAAATAATACCTCCATATAGTACCCAAATAATACTGCTCTAGAAAGCTAAATAATAACACAGGTCAACAGCATTTTTGGGGCCAAAGATATTTCAACGAATTTAGGGTAACTTTGGGGTGCTGATTCTGAATATGTCATCAGTTTTGCCAGATTGGCTCAAGTTTTTGAGAATTTTTGTGAAATGTGTAAAAAAAAAAAAAAGACGTAATTTGCTACACGCGCATTAACTTTATTGCTCTTGTCATGAATACAATAAATTTTACAAAGTAAATGTTGATTTTAGTTTATTTTAACTAGTTTTAGAAAGTAATCTTCAAAAATGAACAAGACATGAAAAAAAACTTGAGCCAATCTGGCAAAACTGATAGCATATTCAGAATCAGCACCCCAAACATACCCCAAAATCATAAAAATATTTTAAACACCAGTAAAAAAAATTTTTTTGTTGACCTGTGTAATTCCATATAGTACCCAAATAATACTGCCCTACAAAGCTAAATAATACCTCCATATAGTACCCAAATAATACTACTGCCCTACAAAGCTAAATAATATTCCATATAGTACCCAAATAATACTGCCCTACAAAGCTAAATACCTCCATATAGTATCCAAATAATACTGCCCTACAAAGCTAAATACCTCCATATAGTATGCAAATAATACTGCCCTACAAAGCTAAATAATAATTCCATATAGTATCCAAATAATACTACTGCCCTACAAAGCTAAATACCTCCATATAGTATCCAAATAATACTGCAGTACAAATCTAAATAATACCTCCATATAGTACCAAAATAATACTGCAGTACAAAGCTAAATACCTCCATATAGTATCCAAATAATACTGCTCTACAAAGCTAAATAATACCTCCATATAGTACCCAAATAATAGTGCAGTACAAAGTTAAATACCTCCATATAGTACCCAAATAATACTGCTCTGCAGAGCTAAATAATACCTCCATATAGTACCCAAATAATACTACTGCCCTACAAAGCTAAATAATACCTCCATATAGTATACAGATAATACTGCCCTACAGAGTTAAATAATACCTCCATATAGTATCCAAATAATACTGCTCTACAAAGCTAAATACCTCCATATAGTATCCAAACAATACTACTGCCCTACAAAGCTAAATAATAATTTCATATAGTACCCAAACAATACTGCCCTACAAAGCTAAATAATACCTCCATATAGTACCCAAATAATACTGCAGTACAAAGCTAAATAATACCTCCATATAGTACCCAAATAATACTACTGCCCTACAAAGCTAAATAATACCTCCATATAGTACCCAAATAATACTGCAGTACAAAGCTAAATAATACCTCCATATAGTACCCAAATAATACTGCAGTACAAAGCTAAATAATACCTCCATATAGTATCCAAATAATACTGCAGTACAAAGCTAAATAATACCTCCATATAGTATCCAAATAATACTGCTCTACAAAGCTAAATAATACCTCCATAGACCATGTCTCCATGTCTCTGTAACTCCTGGTCCAGCATGTCTCCATGTCTCTGTAGCCCCTGCTCCAGCATGTCTCCATGTCTCTGTAGCCCCTGCTCCAGCATGTCTCCATGTCTCTGTAGCCCCTGCTCCAGCATGTCTCCATGTCTCTGTAGCCCCTGCTCCAGCATGTCTCCATGTCTCTGTAGCCCCTGGTCCAGCATGTCTCCATGTCTCTGTAGCCCCTGCTCCAGCATGTCTCCATGTCTCTGTAGCCCCTGCTCCAGCATGTCTCCATGTCTCTGTAGCCCCTGCTACAGCATGTCTCCATGTCTCTGTAGCCCCTGCTCCAGCATGTCTCCATGTCTTGGTAGCCCCTGCTCCAGCATGTCTCCATGTCTCTGTAGCCCCTGGTCCATCATGTCTCCATGTCTTGGTAGCCCCTGCTCCAGCATGTCTCCATGTCTCTGTAGCCCCTGCTCCAGCATGTCTCCATGTCTCTGTAGCCCCTGCTCCAGCATGTCTCCATGTCTCTGTAGCCCCTGGTCCATCATGTCTCCATGTCTTGGTAGCCCCTGCTCCAGCATGTCTCCATGTCTCTGTAGCCCCTGGTCCATCATGTCTCCATGTCTTGGTAGCACCTGCTCCAGCATGTCTCCATGTCTCTGTAGCCCCTGGTCCATCATGTCTCCATGTCTCGGTAGCCCCTGGTCCAGCATGTTTCCATGTCTCTCTAGCCCCTGCTCCAGCATGTCTCCATGTCTCTGTAGCCTCTGGTCCAGCATGTCTCCATGTCTCTGTAGCCTCTGGTCCAGCATGTCTCCATGTCTCTGTAGCCCCTAGTCCAGCATGTCTCCATGTCTCTGTAGCCCCTGGTCCATCATGTCTCCATGTCTCTGTAGCCCCTGGTCCATCATGTCTCCATGTCTCTGTAGCCTCTGGTCCATCATGTCTCTATGTCTCTGTAGCCCCTGGTCCATCATGTCTCCATGTCTCTGTAGCCCCTGATCTACAGACCTGGAGACTCCTAACAATCTGCTGAAAACCAGTGGGACCCCCATTTCTGGTGAGGAACGTAACACTCATTCTGCACCCGTTTCCCATCTATGGAGCTTTGGGTTCCTGTTCCTTAAAGGGGAACTCCAACAACAAAATTCTTCCAGATCAACTGGTGCCAGAAAATGCCAGAGATTTGTAATTTACTTGATGTTTTCCAGTACTTATCAGCTGCTGTATGGCCTGCAGGAAGTGGTGTATTCTCTTCAGTCTGACACAGTGCTCTCTGCTGCCACCTCTGTCCATGTCAGGAACTGTCCAGAGCAGCAGCAAATCCCCATAGAAAACCTCTCCTGCTCTGGACAGTTCCTGACATGGACAGAGGTGGCAGCAGAGAGCACTGTGTCAGACTGGAGAGAATACACCACTTCCTGCAGGACATACAGCAGCTGATAAGTTCTGGATGACTGGAGATTTTTTTAAATAGAAGTAAATTACAAATTTCTGTAATTTTTTTATCACCAGTTGATTTGAAGTAAAGTTTAATTGGAGTTCCCCTTTAAGTTCACATAATGGATCGGTGGCATATACCTGTATTTTTGCAGGGCGGCCATACTGCGTTCATGCATTGGGCCAAGATGCATCTTCCCTAGAGCCATAGAGAGGGCCGAGCCCTGCGAGGAGCAGCTGATTGTGGAGAGATCCACGCCATAGATATGTGTCAGGAGTCAGCGCGGCGTGTCCAATTATCCGGCCCGGTGATATGACAGCTGGTCACCGGCTGCGGCTGATGCTTACTGGACTTAACTATATCCCTTAATATGGAGCAGAGGAGCCGAGTTCTCCCAGCAGAGGATTTATGCTGAGCTGGTGTGGAACGTTGCTGTCAATCACACTGCAGGCCGTGCAGCTCCGAGTGTCACGGCCGCGACGTCTCCATCCACAATCCGCAACCAATTACACCGGATTTGTGTAATATAAAGTATATATATACATGTATGGAGGAGAAGGCCTGTATATATCCTGTATAAGATATACATGCAGAGGAAAGAATGGCACCATATGGCGGTATTATCTAAATGCCCTCCATGTCTATGTGAGCTGTTACAGCTTACCCCAGAATAAAAGGCCCTAAATTCCTGGCCACTAGGTGTCCCACTTCTCTGTAATTTGCTGTGGGGGCGGGGCCTAGATAGTGCAGAGATAGAACACAGGAAGTGGGGGCGGGGACTAGATAGTGCAGAGATGGAACACAGGAAGTGGGGGCGGGACCTAGATAGTACAGAGATGGAACACAGGAAGTGGGGGCAGGGCCTAGCTAGTGCAGAGATTAAACACAGGAAGTGGGGGCAGGGCCTAGATAGTGCAGAGATGGAACACAGGAAGTGGGGGCAGGGCCTAGATAGTGCAGAGATGGAACACAGGAAGTGGGGGCAGGGCCTAGATAGTGCAGAGATGGAACACAGGAAGTGGGGGCAGGGCCTAGCTAGTGCAGAGATGGAACACAGGAAGTGGGGGCGGGGACTAGATAGTGCAGAGATGGAACACAGGAAGTGGGGGCAGGGACTAGATAGTGCAGAGATGGAACACAGGAAGTGGGGGCAGGGCCTAGCTAGTGCAGAGATGGAACACAGGAAGTGGGGGCGGGGACTAGATAGTGCAGAGATGGAACACAGGAAGTGGGGGCGGGGACTAGATAGTGCAGAGATGGAACACAGGAAGTGGGGGCGGGGCCTAGATAGTACAGAGATGGAACACAGGAAGTGGGGGCAGGGCCTAGCTAGTGCAGAGATTAAACACCGGAAGTGGGAGCAGGGCCTAGCTAGTGAAGAGATGAAACACAGGAAGTGGGGGCGGGGCCTAGATAGTACAGAGATGGAACACAGGAAGTGGGGGCAGGGCCTAGATAGTGCAGAGATGGAACACAGGAAGTGGGGACGGGGCCTAGATAGTACAGAGATGGAACACAGGAAGTGGGGGCGGGGACTAGATAGTGCAGAGATGGAACACAGGAAGTGGGGTGGGGACCAGTGAAAAGATTGAACACATGAAGTTCTTAGGACAGGTAAACTCTATGTACACAACCTTCTGTCCTAAAAGTCATTGTTTATATAATAGTATGTGACAACTGCTGTGTGGTCGGGGAAGCATAGGTGTGAAATAGTGGCCCACCAGGAGGTAGAGTGGCTGAAAGTGTCAGCCAGGTGTAGGGGGAGCCAAAGGTGGAGAGAGGGAAGATGTTCACTATATCTGAAGAATTCTTATCAGGATCATTAAGCCTTGTCCTCATTCCTCAAGGCTCCCAGGAAAGTGGTGGCTGGAGCAAAAGTGGTGTCATGGATGGAGGTGACTGTAGTCCTGCTGGTGCCCTGGAGGATCAGGAGTCAGATGGAGGTCTGGAGGATCAGAAGGATGAGGAAGTAGATAAAGCTCTGCAGAAACAGGGCTCAGATGAAGGTTTGGAGAATGATGAGCAAGATGAAGCTCTGGAGAATGAGGAGGCAGATGAAGGCCTGGAGGATGTGGAGGCAGATGAAGGTCTGGAGGATGAGGAGGCAGATGAAGGTCTGGAGGATGAGGAGGCAGATGAAGGTCTGGAGGATGAGGAGGCAGATACAACTCTGCAGAAACAGGACGAAGATGAAGCTCTGAAGGATGAGGAGGGAGATGAAGGTCTGGAGGATGAGGAGGCAGCTGAAGCTTTGGAGGATGAGGAGTCAGATGAAACTTTGGAGTCAGATAAAGCTCTACATCTCGGGACATGTTCTCTGTACCATGTGGAACCAATCACAGCAGAATTTGAGCTATTTCCTGAGGAACCTGCAGCACGAGACCTTCCATGTAATGATGATCTGAAGGTGCGTCTGGAGTGCGCCTATTACACAACCTCCGCTCCTCCACCTCATCCCGTTACAAGCTCTCAGCACTTAATGATTTAATAAGAAGTCAGCTGAGTCAGGCGGCCTCATCCCGGCCAGATCTGAGGAAACGAGACAAAAATAGCAGCACATGGAGGAAAGAGGCCGGCGAGGAGCTTCATGGAGAAGCCTTGATCTCACCAGGGCCGGGCTATAAATCCTTAGGGCTGGAGGGGGATAACATCTAAAAGCAGAAGTGGAAACTGAAGAGCTGTGTCTCCTAATGGAGAAAGAAATAAGGAGCACGTGCAAACACCACAGAGAGTAGGCAATTACAACGGCCGAAATCTGCCCCGCTCTGTGCAGGAAAGAAAGAACAGCAACTACCAAAAACACAGGCCGTAATCTGCCCTGCTCCATGGAGGAAAGGAAGAACAGCCACCACCAAAATACACCAGCCGGAATCTGCCCCAATCTATGGAGGAAAGGAAGAACAGCCACCAACAAAAACACCGGCCGTAATCTGCCCCAATCTATGGAGAAAAGGAAGAACAGCCACCACCGAAATACACCAGACGGAATCTGCCCCAATCTATGGAGGAAAGGAAGAACAGCCACCACCAAAATACACCAGACGGAATCTGCCCCAATCTATGGAGGAAAGGAAGAACAGCCACCAACAAAATACACCGGCCGGAATCTGCCCCAATCTATAGAGGAAAGGAAGAACAGCCACCACCAAAATACACCGGCCGGAATCTGCCCCAATCTATGGAGGAAAGGAAGAACAGCCACCAACAAAATACACCGGCCGGAATCTGCCCCAATCTATAGAGGAAAGGAAGAACAGCCACCAACAAAATACACCAGCCGGAATCTGCCCCAATCTATAGAGGAAAGGAAGAACAGCCACCAACAAAATACACCGGCCGGAATCTGCCCCAATCTATGGAGGAAAGGAAGAACAGCCACCACCAAAAACACCGGCCGTAATCTGCCCCAATCTATGGAGAAAAGGAAGAAAAGCCACCACCGAAATACACCAGACGGAATCTGCCCCAATCTATGGAGGAAAGGAAGAACAGCCACCACCAAAATACACCGGCCGGAATCTGCCCCAATCTAAGGAGGAAAGGAAGAACAGCCACCACCAAAATACACCAGATGGAATTTGCCCCAATCTATGGAGGAAAGGAAGAACAGTCACCACCAAAATACACCGGACAGAATCTGCCCCAATCTATGGAGGGATCGAAGAACAGCCACCACCAAAATACACCGGCCGGAATCTGCCCCAATCTATGCACACGCCGTAATCTGCCCTGCTCCATGGAGGAAAGGAAGAACAGCCACCACTGAAATACACCAGACGGAATCTGCCCCAATCTATGGAGGAAAGGGAAAACAAGCACCACCAAAATACACCAGACGGAATCTGCCCCAATCTATGGAGGAAAGGAAGAACAGCCACCACCAAAATACACCGGCCGGAATCTGCCCCAATTTAAGGAGGAAAGGAAGAACAGCCACCACCAAAATACACCGGACAGAATCTGCCCCGCTATATAGGGAGGAAAGGAAGAACAGCCACCACCGAAATACACCGGCCGTAATTTGCCCCAATCTATGGAGGAAAGGAAGAGCAGCCACCACCAAAATACAACGGCTGGAATCTGCCCCAATCTATGGAAGAAAGGAAGAACAGCCACCACCGAAATACACCGGCCGGAATCTGCCCCGCTCTATAGGGAGGAAAGGAAGAACAGCCACCACCGAAATACACCGGCCGGAATCTGCCCCAATCTATGGAGGACAGGAAGAACAACCACCACTGAAATATACCAGGCAGAATCTACCCCGCTATATAGGGAGGAAAGGAAAAACAGCCACCACCAAAATACACCGTCTGGAATCTGCCCCAATCTATGGAGGAAAGGATGAACAGCCACCACTGCAATACACCAGACGGAATCTGCCCCAATCTATGGAGGAAAGGAAGAACAGCCACCACCAAAATACACCGTCCGGAATCTGCCCCAATCTAAGGAGGAAAGGAAAAACAGCCACCACCAAAATACACCAGACGGAATCTTTCCTAATCTATGGAGGAAAGGAAGAACAGCCACCACCGAAATACACCAGCCGGAATCTGCCCCAATCTATGGAGGAAAGGAAGAACAGCAACCACCGAAATACATAGGCCGGAATCTGCCCCAATCTATGGAGGGATGGAAGAACAGCCACCACCGAAATACACCGGCCGGAATCTGCCCCAATCTATGGAGAAAAGGAAGAACAGCCACCACCAAAATACACCAGACGGAATCTTTCCCAATCTATGGAGTAAAGGAAGAACAGCCACCACCAAAATACACCGGCCGGAATCTGCCCCAATCTATGCACACGCCGGAATCTGCCCCAATCTATGGAGAAAAGGAAGAACAGCCACCACTGAAATACTACAGCCGGAATCTGCCCCGCTATATAGGGAGGAAAGGAAGAACAGCCACCACCGAAATACACGGGCCCGAATCTGCCCCAATCCATGGAGGAAAGGAAGAACAGCCACCACCAAAATACACCGGACAGAATCTGCCCCGCTATATAGGGAGGAAAGGAAGAACAGCCACCACCGAAATACACCGGCCGTAATTTGCCCCAATCTATAGAGGAAAGGAAGAACAGCCACCACCGAAATACAACGGCCGGAACCTACCCCAATCTATGGAGGAAAGGAAGAACAGCCACCACCGAAATACACCGGCTGGAATCTGCCCCAATCTATGGAGGACAGGAAGAACAACCACCACTAAAATACACAGGCCGAAATCTGCCCCGCTATATAGGGAGGAAAGGAAGAACAGCCACCACCAAAATACACCAGCCGAAATCTGCCCCAATCTATGGAGGAAAGGAAGAACAGCCACCACCGAAATACACCGGCTGGAATCTGCCCCAATCTATGGAGGAAAGGAAGAACAGCCACCACCGAAATACACCGGCTGGAATCTGCCCCAATCTATGGAGGACAGGAAGAACAACCACCACTAAAATACACAGGCCGAAATCTGCCCCGCTATATAGGGAGGAAAGGAAGAACAGCCACCACCAAAATACACCAGACGAAATCTGCCCCAATCTATGGAGGAAAGGAAGAACAGCCACCACCGAAATACAACGGCCGGAATCTGCCCCAATCTATGGAGGAAAGGAAGAACAGCCACCACCGAAATACACCGGCCGGAATCTGCCCCAATCTATGGAGGAAAAGATGAACAGCCACCACTGAAATACACCAGACGGAATCTGCCCCAATCTATGGAGGAAAGGAAGAACAGCCACCACCGAAATACACCAGACGGAATCTGCCCCAATCTATGGAGGAAAGGAAGAACAGCCACCACCGAAATACACCGGCCGGAATCTGCCCCAATCCATGGAGGAAAGGAAGAACAGCCACCACCGAAATACACCAGATGGAATCTGCCCCAATCCATGGAGGAAAGGAAGAACAGCCACCACCAAAATACACCGGACAGAATCTGCCCCGCTATATAGGGAGGAAAGGAAGAACAGCCACCACCGAAATACACCGGCCGTAATTTGCCCCAATCTATGGAGGAAAGGAAGAGCAGCCACCACCAAAATACAACGGCTGGAATCTGCCCCGCTCTATAGGGAGGAAAGGAAGAACAGCCACCACCGAAATACACCGGCCGGAATCTGCCCCGCTCTATAGGGAGGAAAGGAAGAACAGCCACCACCGAAATACACCGGCCGGAATCTGCCCCAATCTATGGAGGAAAGGAAGAACAGCCACCACTGAAATACACCGTCCGGAATCTGCCCCAATCTAAGGAGGAAAGGAAGAACAGCCACCACCGAAATACATAGGCCGGAATCTGCCCCAATCTATGGAGGAAAGGAAGAACAGCCACCACCGAAATACATAGGCCGGAATCTGCCCCAATCTATGGAGGAAAGGAAGAACAGCCACCACCGAAATACACCGGACGGAATCTGCCCCAATCTATACAGGAAAGGAAGAACAGCCACCACCAAAATACAACAGCCGGAATCTGCCCCAATCTATGGAGGAAAGGAAGAACAGCCACCACCAACATACACCGGCCGGAATCTGCCCCAATCTATGGAGGAAAGGAAGAACAACCACCACCAAAATACACCGGCCGGAATCTGCCCCGCTATTCAGGGAGGAAGTGCCTGACTTTACCTGTACAGGGGACTTGGAGCTTTGTATCAGAAAACCCCGGCTCTCCCTACTGTACGGACGTGATGCCGACCTGACAGATTCATTTCTTCTATCCGTGTAATAAAACTTGTGTTCAGCAATTTCTTTGTTGTGGGGGGAGGGGGGGGCTGAGTGACGTCCAATATGGCCGTCGCTGCCACTAGGAAAGCTAAGGGCCACCGAATGACCCCATGACTGGTGACCTCAGCCAGCATTCAGCTTATTCACTAGGTAGATGGATATCGTCAGGTTTCTGCCCTCTGGTTGGCGGCACCATGGTCAGGGTGACCCCCATCATCCGCACCCCATCCAGCGGTCAGTACAGTGACCCCTCTCATCCTCCTTACTAAGCTCCCACAATGCATTGCTCAGCACAGTCCTCTATCGGTGGTGACCGGCTCCTCGGTAGGAGATGATGAGAGGTCGGCAGCCCTAAGTGACGCTCACAGAGTGATCCATGAATTATGGCGGAGCCCCGCAGAAGGTGGCGGACCCCCGGGGTCCATGTAATATTCATATCCAGTGACCTTTCCCGGGCCGGGCGGCTGCAGTCACCGGGGTCCAGACGCTTCTATGTAAATGAGGAGCAGATGTCACCGGCGGACGTGGAGATGAATGTGAGATGTCAGGAAGGATGAGCAGGTCACACCGAGCACCAGAAAGGAAGGAAAGTGCAAACGCTGCAAAATCTAAACTTCTGCAAAGTTCTCATCTACTTTACGCCATAATTCCTCTCAGTAAGATCTCTGCTTCCTGACAGTGAATGCCACAACACTCCTCATACACACATCACTGTGACATCACTCCTCATACACACATCACTGTGACATCACTCCTCATACACACACATCACTGTGACATCACTCCTCATACACACACATCACTGTGACATCACTCCTCATACATACACATCACTGTGACATCACTCCTCATACACACACATCACTGTGACATCACTCCTCATACACACACATCACTGTGACATCACTCCTCATACACACACCGCCCCTGTGACCTCACACCTCATACACACACATCACTGTGACATCACTCCTCATACACACATCACTGTGACATCACTCCTCATACACACACATCACTGTGACATCACTCCTCATACACACACATCACTGTGACATCACTCCTCATACACACACATCACTGTGACATCACTCCTCATACACACATCACTGTGACATCACTCCTTATACACACACTGCTCCTGTGACATCACTCCTCATCAGTAGCGAAATTTGGTGGGGGGCAAGGGGGGCCCCCGGGCCCACTCAGACAGGGGACCACTGAGGTCTTAGACAGTTAATGCTGTCTGCAAAAGCTATTGCTTTTGCAGACAGCATTAACAAGTCAGTAGTGGCCGGAACTGTATGCGCTCGCACTCCTAATGAGCGCATACAGTTCTGACTGGGCCAGGATGTGATTGACACAGCATCAGGAGCCATTGGCTCCTGGCTGTGTCAATCATTCTTGTGGCCGGAGGCAGCGTTATGCCTCCAGCCACAAGAGGCTGCGCTCCGCATCCGCACACGCCCCCCGAACCGCCGAGCCCACCCCCTCCTTTATGCCTCTCTTGCGACCGCAAGCACGGTCTTGCTTGCGGCCGCAAGAGGCAATCTTGCCCCTGTCTGATGCGTCGCTCCCTGGGGGATTCCCAGGGAGCGCACGTATCAGGAACCTTAGTGCGCGTCGCTGGGACTTCCTGTACCGGAAGTCCCGGCCTGGGCGCACACTCAGCTTCCGGATGTGTGCGCTGCCCGGGAATCCCCCAGGGAGGGACGCATCAGCTGGGGGCAGAAGAGAGGACAGCAGCGACGGGGGAGCGCTTGTTAGGTGAGTTGTGTGTTTGTTTTTTTTAATCTGCTGTGCAGGGGGCAAACTATAAGGGGGGATACAGGGGGGGAGCCATCTACAAGGGGGGAATACAGGGGAGGGAAGCCATCTATAAGGGGGGATACAGGGGGGGAGCCATCTACAAGGGGGGAATACAGGGGAGGGAAGCCATCTATAAGGGGGGATACAGGGGGGGAGCCATCTATAAGGGAGGGATACAGGGGAGGGGAGCCATCTATAAGGGGGGATACAGGGGGGAGCCATCTATAAGGGAGGGATACAGGGGAGGGGAGCCATCTATAAGGGGGGGATACAGGGGAGGAGCCATCTATAAGTGGGGGGATACAGGGGAGGAGCCATCTATAAGGGGGAATACAGGGGAGGGAAGCCATCTATAAGGGGGAATACAGGGGGGGAGCCATCTATAAGGGGGGGGGGGGGATACAGGGGGGGAGCCATCTATAAGAAGGAATACAGGGGAGGGAAGCCATCTATAAGGGGGGAATACAGGGGGGGGAGCCATCTATAAGGGGGAATACAGGGGAGGGAAGCCATCTATAAGGGAGGGATACAGGGGAGGGGAGCCATCTATAAGGGGGGATACAGGGGGGGGAGCCATCTATAAGGGAGGGATACAGGGGAGGGGAGCCATCTATAAGGGGGAATACAGGGGAGGGAAGCCATCTATAAGGGAGGGATACAGGGGAGGGGAGCCATCTATAAGGGGGGGATACAGGGGGGGGGGAGCCATCTATAAGGGAGGGATACAGGGGAGGGGAGCCATCTATAAGGGGGGGGGGGAGCCATCTATAAGGGAGGGATACAGGGGAGGGGAGCCATCTATAAGGGCGGGGATACAGGGGGGGGGAGCCATCTATAAGGGGGGAATACAGGAGGAGCCATCTATAAGGGGGGAATACAGGAGGAGCCATCTATAAGGGGGGGATACAGGGGAGGGGAGCCATCTATAAGGGGGGGGGATACAGGGGAGGGGAGCCATCTATAAGGGGGGGGGATACAGGGGTAGCCATCTATAAGGGGGTAATACAGGGGGGGCATCTATAAGGGGGCAATACAGGGGGGAGCCATCTATAAGAGTCAGCCTACCCACTAAACAAGGGTGTAAAGGGGCCAATACAGATGTGCAGTGTGTAGAGAGATGAGGATGGTGCCAGAGTGTGGAGCCTAATATGTCTGTCTGGCAGATTCTGTGGATTCGTGGCTCGGAGAAGTTCTCATAACGGCCCAGAGCAGATGGAGAAGAAGATGAAAAGGGAAGAACTCCGATCAGAGAAGACGTCACCTGTGAGTCACTAAATATATCTGCACTGTAATGTATATGGTGTATAGAGCCTGTGTAGAGCTGGGGCTACCGCTAAATGACTTGAAGAGGTGATATTGCTCTGTGTACAGTGGATTATTCAGTTGCAGCAGTGGTGTTAGTCTGTATGTGCTGGTATTAGTCGGTATGTGCTGGTATTAGTCGGTATGTGCTGGTATTAGTCGGTATGTGCTGGTATTAGTCTGTATGTGCTGGTATTAGTCGGTATGTGCTGGTATTAGTCGGTATGTGCTGGTATTAGTCGGTATGTGCTGGTATTAGTCGGTATGTGCTGGTATTAGTCGGTATGTGCTGGTATTAGTCGGTATGTGCTGGTATTAGTCAGTAAGTAGTGGTGTTATTTGTTACTTGTAATCTGGTACTGTGTTTTATTGGATTTAGTATAGAGGATTTAGTCAGTAACAATATGGTGGTGATGGTAGTGGTTGTGGCGATATTTCCCCCTTGTATACTGGTATTATTGGTAATACCATATATATATACCAGTAGCATGCACTTGGTCGAGGAAGGGGGGCTCCAGGTTGACAGTCTGCAGCCCTCAGGGTATGCTGGGAGTTGTAGTACAGTAGTACAATCCTCCGATACCTGCCGCTATAGACAGATGTATTGCTGGAACTTCAGGGCTGATGGTTGTCACCCACAGGTTGCAGCCACCAGGAGAATCAAACTGAGGACAAGAGTGGTGCTGTCTGTGGAAGAAGGCAGCTATATTTTTCTAATCTTAAGCCCTTTTACTTTTTTTGTGGTTCTATATTCCAGATGTAGAAGCCTCTTACACGGCTCTGTATCCTTATTCACTATAAGAAATGTAGAAGAATATTCCCTTTATTATTCAAAAAAATCCTTGTCACCTGCTGGGGTTCCCTATGGGTAACGTTGGTTGGGGGCCCACTCAGCCTCACTCGCCCCCCCTAGGCTGAACCCCTAGCTACGCCCCTGCTCCTCATACATACACATCACTGTGACATCACTCCTCATACACACACATCACTGTGACATCACTCCTCATACACACACATCACTGTGACATCACTCCTCATACACACACATCTCTGTGACATCACTCCTCATACACATCACTGTGACATCACTCCTCATACACATCACTGTGACATCACTCCTCATACACATCACTGTGACATCACTCCTCATACACACACATCACTGTGACATCATTCCTCATACATACACATCACTGTGACATCACTCATACACACATCACTGTGACATCACTCCTCATACACATCACTGTGACATCACTCCTCATACACATCACTGTGACATCACTCCTCATACACATCACTGTGACATCACTCCTCATACACACATCACTGTGACATCACTCCTCATACACATCACTGTGACATCACTCCTCATACACATCACTGTGACATCACTCCTCATACACACACATCACTGTGACATCATTCCTCATACATACACATCACTGTGACATCACTCATACACACATCACTGTGACATCACTCCTCATACACATCACTGTGACATCACTCCTCATACACATCACTGTGACATCACTCCTCATACACATCACTGTGACATCACTCCTCATACACACACCGCCCCTGTGACATCACTCCTCATACACACACCGCCCCTGTGACATCACTCCTCATACACACACATCACTGTGACATCACTCCTCATACATACACATCACTGTGACATCACTCCTCATACACACACATCACTGTGACATCACTCCTCATACACACACATCACTGTGACATCACTCCTCATACACATCACTGTGACATCACTACTCATACACACACATCACTGTGACATCACTCCTCATACACACACATCACTGTGACATCACTCCTCATACACACACATCACTGTGACATCACTCCTCATACATACACATCACTGTGACATCACTCCTCATACACATCACTGTGACATCACTCCTCATACACACACATCACTGTGACATCACTCCTCATACACATCACTGTGACATCACTCCTCATACACATCACTGTGACATCACTCCTCATACACATCACTGTGATATCACTCCTCATACACACACCGCCCCTGTGACATCACTCCTCATACATACACATCACTGTGACATCACTCCTCATACATACACATCACTGTGACATCACTCCTCATACACACACATCACTGACATTACTCCTCATACATACACATCACTGTGACATCACTCCTCATACACATCACTGTGACATCACTCCTCATACACATCACTGTGACATCACTCCTCATACACACATCACTGTGACATCACTCCTCATACACATCACTGTGACATCACTCCTCATACACACACATCACTGTGACATCACTCCTCATACACACACATCACTGTGACATCACTCCTCATACACACATCACTGTGACATCACTCCTCATACACATCACTGTGACATCACTCCTCATACACATCACTGTGACATCACTCCTCATACACACACATCACTGTGACATCACTCCTCATACACATCACTGTGACATCACTCCTCATACACACACATCACTGTGACATCACTCCTCATACACACATCACTGTGACATCACTCCTCATACACATCACTGTGACATCACTCCTCATACACACACATCACTGTGACATCACTCCTCATACACATCACTGTGACATCACTCCTCATACACATCACTGTGACATCACTCCTCATACACATCACTGTGACATCACTCCTCATACACATCACTGTGACATCACTCCTCATACACACACATCACTGTGACATCATTCCTCATACATACACATCACTGTGACATCACTCATACACACATCACTGTGACATCACTCCTCATACACATCACTGTGACATCACTCCTCATACACACATCACTGTGACATCACTCCTCATACACACATCACTGTGACATCACTCCTCATGCACATCACTGTGACATCACTCCTCATACACATCACTGTGACATCACTCCTCATACACACACCGCCCCTGTGACATCACTCCTCATACACACACCGCCCCTGTGACATCACTCCTCATACACACACATCACTGTGACATCACTCCTCATACATACACATCACTGTGACATCACTCCTCATACACACACATCACTGTGACATCACTCCTCATACACACACATCACTGTGACATCACTCCTCATACACATCACTGTGACATCACTACTCATACACACACATCACTGTGACATCACTCCTCATACACACACATCACTGTGACATCACTCCTCATACACACACATCACTGTGACATCACTCCTCATACATACACATCGCTGTGACATCACTTCTCATACACATCACTGTGACATCACTCCTCATACACACACATCACTGTGACATCACTCCTCATACACATCACTGTGACATCACTCCTCATACACACATCACTGTGACATCACTCCTCATACACATCACTGTGACATCACTCCTCATACACATCACTGTGATATCACTCCTCATACACACACCGCCCCTGTGACATCACTCCTCATACATACACATCACTGTGACATCACTCCTCATACATACACATCACTGTGACATCACTCCTCATACACACACATCACTGTGACATCACTCCTCATACACATCACTGTGACATCACTCCTCATACATACACATCACTGTGACATCACTCCTCATACACACACATCACTGTGACATCACTCCTCATACACACACATCACTGTGACATCACTCCTCATACACACACATCACTGTGACATCACTCCTCATACACACACATCACTGTGACATCACTCCTCATACACACACATCACTGTGACATTACTCCTCATACACATCACTGTGACATCACTCCTCATACACACACCGCCCCTGTGACATCACTCCTCATACACACACATCACTGTGACATCACTCCTCATACACACATCACTGTGACATCACTCCTCATACACATCACTGTGACATCACTCCTCATACACACATCACTGTGACATCACTCCTCATACACATCACTGTGACATCACTCCTCATACACATCACTGTGACATCACTCCTCATACACACACCGCCCCTGTGACATCACTACTCATACACACACATCACTGTGACATCACTCCTCATACACATCACTGTGACATCACTCCTCATACACACACATCACTGTGACATCACTCCTCATACACATCACTGTGACATCACTCCTCATACACACACCGCCCCTGTGACATCACTACTCATACACACACATCACTGTGACATCACTCCTCATACATACACATCACTGTGACATCACTCCTCATACACATCACTGTGACATCACTCCTCATACACATCACTGTGACATCACTCCTTATACACATCACTGTGACATCACTCGTCATACACACACATCACTGTGACATCACTCCTCATACACATCACTGTGACATCACTCCTCATACACACACATCACTGTGACATCACTCCTCATACACACATCACTGTGACATCACTCCTCATACACATCACTGTGACATCACTCCTCATACACATCACTGTGACATCACTCCTCATACACACCGCCCCTGTGACATTACTCCTCATACACACACATCACTGTGACATCACTCCTCATACACATCACTGTGACATCACTCCTCATACATACACATCACTGTGACATCACTCCTCATACACATCACTGTGACATCACTCCTCATACACACACATCACTGTGACATCACTCCTCATACACATCACTGTGACATCACTCCTCATACACACACATCACTGTGACATCACTCCTCATACACACACATCACTGTGACATCACTCCTCATACACACACATCACTGTGACATCACTCCTCATACACATCACTGTGACATCACTCCTCATACACACATCACTGTGACATCACTCCTCATACACACACATCACTGTGACATCACTCCTCATACACATCACTGTGACATCACTCCTCATACACATCACTGTGACATCACTCCTCATACACATCACTGTGACATCACTCCTCATACACACACATCACTGTGACATCACTCCTCATACACACACATCACTGTGACATCACTCCTCATACACATCACTGTGACCTCATACACACACATCACTGTGACATCACTCCTCATACACACATCACTGTGACATCACTCCTCATACACACATCACTGTGACATCACTCCTCATACACACATCACTGTGACATCACTCATACACACACATCACTGTGACATCACTCCTCATACACATCACTGTGACATCACTCCTCATACACATCACTGTGACATCACTCCTCATACACACACATCACTGTGACATCACTCCTCATACACACACATCACTGTGACATCACTCCTCATACATACACATCACTGTGACATCACTCCTCATACACACATCACTGTGACATCACTCCTCATACACATCACTGTGACATCACTCCTCATACACACACATCACTGTGACATCACTCCTCATACACACACATCACTGTGACATCACTCCTCATACACACACATCACTGTGACATCACTCCTCATACACACACATCACTGTGACATCACTCCTCATACACACATCACTGTGACATCACTCCTCATACACACACCGCCCCTGTGACATCACTCCTCATACACATTATATCTCTGTTATATAAAGGTATTGTTCCATTGTGTAACTTTATAATAGTCTAGGTGTTTGATCAGTGAGGAGCCCCTGGGGATTGTGGGTAATGGAGGCGACCACCTCTCATGTCTCTCTCTTCTCGGTCACATTACAGACGCAATGTACATTCCAGGCCACATGGATGAGACGGGGGAGGAGGGGCGGAAGGTTCCGGTGTCCAGCAGAGACAGGTGCAGATCCGGTGATGAATCCTCCGCGCAGGCAGCAGAATATGAAATGCGTCGGCTCTTGTGTGAGAATTAATCTGAATAATGCAGCCGCATCTCCTGCGTCCGGGATCTGACACTTCCAGGCTGGGTTCACACTACGTATATTTCAGTCAGTATTGTGGTCCTCATATTGCAACCAAAACCAGGAGTGGATTGAAAACACAGAAAGGCTCTGTTCACACAATGTTGTAATTGAGTGGATGGCCGTCATTTAATGGCAAATATTTGCTGTTATTTTAAAACAACGGCTGTTATATTGAAATAATGGCCGTTATTTACTGTTATATGGCGGCCATCCACTCAATTTCAACATTGTGTGGACAGAGCCTTTCTGTGTTTTCAATCCACTCCTGGTTTTGGTTGCAATATGAGGACCACAATACTGACTGAAATATACGTAGTGTGAACCCAGCACCAAAGTGGATTTCTCATTTCCATCTCCGCTCAGCGACAATGAAAACGGTGGGACGGGAACGTTCAGAGCCACAAAGTGCGTCGGGGATGAGGGCGCAAAGTATGGCAGGAATTATAAGTAACAGTGTCGGTAATACTGCCCCCGAGACAGCAACAAAGTCATCATACACAACAGTGCTGTCACTCGCTTAGTACCTGTCCAGCAGCCACAGCCCCTGTGTAAGCAATGGCTTCTGCCCATAGGATACACCATCTGATCGCAGCTGTCAGTAGGATCCTGTACCTCAGATACTGCATTATAACATTACTGTCACTTGCTTATTATCTTTTATTATCAACCATAGAAGCATTAAGATGGTTCTTATATCCATAGAAGCAGGTATTACATGTGTCACCACTGTAAGTCAATGTATAAGAATGTAGTACAATAACCAGAATGCTGTCACTTGCTACTTACCTTTTTCTTCTTAACCATAGCAGCATGAATGAGATGTGGTTGTAGTTTCCTTGTAGGCAGGTATTACATGTGTAGGTGAGCATTATCCTGTAATAATGAAGACTATATCAGAAAATATCATTGCTGTCACTCGCTTATTGTCTATTCCTATCAACATAGCAGCATAAATGAAGCATAGCTCTTATTATTATTATATAGCAAATGTTACATGTATCATCACTATAGGGCAATACTATCCTGTAATACAGAGCATCGTCCTGCATAACTACCATATCACTGCTGTCACTTGCTTATTACCTATTCTTATCAACCAAATCAACATCAATGGAATATGGAACTCATTGTTAGATCGCAATATCTGATAACATGTCTCTGTACACATGACCCGTCAATCAAAACCTGTGCTACACCAATCATAACTTCTTACTGTGTCTTTATCTTCACATTATCGATTCTCGTGCAGGGACTTTACTGCTGTGTTATGTCATCAGATGGAAGGTGTGATATAGATATACAGTGGTGTTTAAGCAGTTAAACAGCTGAGATGTTAGCTATTTCTGATCCCAGCCAGTGTCAGCAGCAGTAAACCTCTGGGATCTGAGATATTCCTGATCCCAGACACTGCCAGCAGCAGTTAACTGCCGGATCTGAGTTATTCCTGATCCCGGCCACTGACTGTTGTACAGCTGACACCTGTCATATTTGAAGCTTAGGTCCTGAGCTGCTCCAGACTCCCCAATATATTGGGAATGGTTAAAGGGGAATTAAAGGAGAAGTCTGGCAAAAATTTTATTACAGTATTGTATTGCTCCCAAAAGTTATACAAATCCCCAATATACACTTATTATAGGAAATGCACATAAAGGGCTTTTTCCCTGCATTACTACTGCATCAAGGCTTCACTTCCTGGATAACACGGTGATGTCACTTCCTGGATAACACGGTGATGTCACTTCCTGGATAACATGGTGATGTCACTTCCCGGCATCATTTTCTACAGCAGCCACAGCCCCCACAGCTCTGGGAGCCGGGTCCTGACATCACCATGTTATCCAGAAAGTGACATCACCATGTTATCCAGGACGTGAAATCACCATGTTATCCAGGAAGTGACATCACCACATTATCTAGGAAGTGACATCACCATGTTATCCAGGAAGCGACATCACTATGTTAACCAGGAAGTGAAATCACCATATTATCCAGGAAGTGACATCACCATGTTATCCAGGAAGTGACATCACCATGTTATCCAGGAAGCGACATCACTATGTTAACCAGGAAGTGAAATCACCATGTTATCCAGGAAGTGACATCACCATGTTATCCAGGAAGTGACATCACCATGTTATCTAGGAAGTGACATCACCATGTTATCCAGGAAGTGACATCACCACATTATCTAGGAAGTGACATCACCATGTTATCCAGGAAGTGACATCACCACATTATCTAGGAAGTGACATCACCGTGTTATCCAGGAAGTGACATCACCATGTTATCCAGGAAGTGACATCACCATGTTATCCAAGAAGTGACATCACCATGCTATCCAGGAAGTGAAATCACAATGTTATCCAGGAAGTGACATCACACTGTTATCCAGGAAGTGACATCACCATATTAACCAGGAAGTGAAATCACCATGTTATCCAGGAAGTGACTGTAACACCCGGAGTAGTGGATCCACTGGACCGGCACCAGCGATGGCACAAACCTCACCAGGGAGCGGAGTCTAAGGGGCCGCTGGTTTTCACCAGAGCCCGCCGCAAGGCGGGATGGACTTGCTGCGGCAGGCGACCCCCAGGTCGCTACCCCTGGCTTGGTTGCTGGTGTCGGCAGGCGAGGCGTGGCAGGAGATGGCACAGGCAATAGTCTGCAGATGAGAGAGCACGTGACAGGCTGGACACGGGAACAGGTGGAGTGACAGGGGAACAGGAACCAGGAACGGGGACTTGGGACCAGGTAACGGACAGGACTCAGGAACAGGGACTTGGGACCAGGTAACGGACAGGACACAGGAACAACAGGGAGCTGGGCCAAACGCTATGGGAAGCATGTAGAGGCTCCAACACTAAGGACAGGGCATGCTGGGATTTATAGGGGAGTGATTGGTGACACTAACCAATTAGGAGCGCACTGCCCCTTTAAATCTGAGACAGCCGGCGCGCGCGCGCCCTAGGGGGCGGGGACGCGCGCGCCGGCCGGCACAGACCGCGACATGCACGGAGGAGAGGTGAGGCGCCCCAGGGGCCGAAGCAACAGCAGCGCCGGGTCCCTACACAAGGACCCCGGCGGCTGCACGGGACAGGAGGCGGTCGCAGCGGCAACCCGGAACGCGGGAAGCCGCCGCGGCCGTGACAGTACCCCCCCCCTTTGGCCTCCCCCTCTTTCTTGCCTGCAAATGGCACAGGAAGCCACAAAGTCTTTGACATCTTGGGATAGGCTGGGCCACCAGTAGTGGCGAGAGATCCGTTGGCCGGTCTTACGGACTCCAGGGTGCCCGGCCTCCAACGAGGAATGTCCCCACTTCAAAATACCTCTTCGAAGCGCAGGGTGAACATGAGTCTTTCCGGGGGGTACTCTCTGAAGAGTGGAGGTGACGACTGGTACTAGGCGATCAGGCGGTAAAACGTGGCAAGGGACTGTGGGTCTGTGGACGAGGACCTTCTGTAAGTTCTTCCGGTGGTGAGAGGACACGACCTTAGTCTTGGGTACGGGGAGAGGGTACACCTCGGCAGAGAAGGCATCCGCCGAGTCTTGGTCTTCTGCCGGTAGGCCGGATAGAGGCTTGGCCGGGACAGGAAATGACATAATACACTTGGTCTGAGGTGACTTGAGACACTGGTGGGAACAGTCCTGACCCCAACTGAGAATCTCCCCGGTTCTCCAGTCCAGCTGAGGGGCATGTTCTTGTAGCCACGGGAGTCCCAGGAGGACCGCGGGGGAAGAATGGGGCAGGACGTAGAAGGATATCTCTTCTTGATGTAAAGGACCCACCTGGAGGACTAAAGATGCGGTCTGGTAGTACACACGGTCGGTAAGAATTTCGCCCGTGACCGAGGAGATAGTCAGGGGCCTGGCTAGTCGGGTCACGGGTAGCCGCCATCTTTGGACCAATGTTGCCGCAATAAAACTGCCTGCTGAGCCAGAATCGAGGAAGGCAGTAGTCTGATGATTTTGTCCTGAGGGAGTCCGGATGGAAACTGGCATAGACAGACTTGGAAAGGTGGCATTCACACCTAGGGACACCTGTCCCACCGGACCTAGGTGCGAGCATCTTCCGGATGTTTGGGGACGTAGGGGACATCCCAGCCGGAAGTGATCGGAACCACCGCAATAGAGACAGAGATTCCGCTCCAGGCGCCGGATTCTTTCATCAGGCGTCAGGTGAGCCCGTTCCACCTGCATAGGAATCTCAGGAGAGGGCTGGGACATCGAAAGGTCAGGATTCTGGAAAACCGGCGCCAGCTGGGGGTGGCGACGGGAACGGCTTAGTAGATGTTCATGCCGAACCTCCTCCTCCCTCTCCGAAAAACGAGTATCAACTCGGGTGGCCAGTAGAATGAGTTCGTTCAGGGAGGTAGGCAGGTCTCGGGCAGCGAGCACGTCTCTCACTCGACTAGACAGACCCTTCTTGAAGGTGGCCAATAGGGCGGCCTCGTTCCAGTCCAATTCAGCTGCCAGGGTGCGGAACTGGATGGCGTAGTCACCAACAGAGGAGCTGCCTTGAGAGAGGTTGAGGAGAGCAGTCTCGGCTGAAGAAGCACGGGCAGGTTCCTCAAAGACGGAGCGAAACTCGAATAGGAAGGCCCGGAGATTGGCAGCAACAGGATCATCACGGTCCCACAGTGGCGTGGCCCAGGCCAGGGCTCTACCTTCCAATAGGCTGATGATGAAAGCCACTTTAGAGCGCTCGGTGGAAAACTGACTACTTAAAAGTTCAATGTGCATGGTGCACTGAGTCAAGAATCCTCTGCACAACTTAGAGTCCCCAGAGTACTTGCTTGGGAGAGCCAGTCGGAGTGAAGAAGAAGCGTCAGGAGGTGGTGTGCGCTGGGCAGTAGTCTGCTGCTGTAAGGCGGTAGTGAGTTGCTGGATCTGCTGCGACTGTTTCTGGATTTGTTGCGCCTGCTGAGTGACCACTCTGGCGACGTCACGGAGATCAGGCACCTCGCCGGGATCCATGGTTGGAGCCTACTGTAACGCCCGGAGTAGTGGATCCACTGGACCGGCACCAGCGATGGCACAAACCTCACCAGGGAGCGGAGTCTAAGGGGCCGCTGGTTTTCACCAGAGCCCGCCGCAAGGCGGGATGGACTTGCTGCGGCAGGCGACCCCCAGGTCGCTACCCCTGGCTTGGTTGCTGGTGTCGGCAGGCGAGGCGTGGCAGGAGATGGCACAGGCAATAGTCTGCAGATGAGAGAGCACGTGACAGGCTGGACACGGGAACAGGTGGAGTGACAGGGGAACAGGAACCAGGAACGGGGACTTGGGACCAGGTAACGGACAGGACTCAGGAACAGGGACTTGGGACCAGGTAACGGACAGGACACAGGAACAACAGGGGGCTGGGCCAACGCTATGGGAAGCATGTAGAGGCTCCAACACTAAGGACAGGGCATGCTGGGATTTATAGGGGAGTGATTGGTGACACTAACCAATTAGGAGCGCACTGCCCCTTTAAATCTGAGACAGCCGGCGCGCGCGCGCCCGAGGAGGCGGGGACGCGCGCGCCGGCCGGCACAGACCGCGACATGCACGGAGGAGAGGTGAGGCGCCCCAGGGGCCGAAGCAGCAGCAGCGCCGGGTCCCTACACAAGGACCCCGGCGGCTGCACGGGACAGGAGGCGGTCGCGGCGGCAACCCGGAACGCGGGAAGCCGCCGCGGCCGTGACAGTGACATCACCACATTATCTAGGAAGTGACATCACCGTGTTATCCAGGAAGTGACATCACCATGTTATCTAGGAAGTGACATCACCATGCTATCCAGGAAGTGACATCACCATGTTATCCAGGAAGTGACATCACCATGCTATCCAGGAAGTGACATCACCGTGTTATCCAGGAAGTGAAGCCTTGATGCAGACGTAAGTGCAGGAAATAAATCACTTTATAAGCATTTCCCATATAAAGTATATATTGGTGATTTGTATAACTTTTGGGGGGCAATACAGTACTTATATACAAATTTTCACCCGACTTCTCCTTTAAACCTCACTGTAAATCTCCATCTATTTCATCCTCACGTTTCTACCCATAATTCCATACTGCTGCTGATAACTATTATACATTGTTCTGAATTATTGACACAGTTTTCCTGACACAGAGCTCCAAATCCCCAGAACAGAGTAAGAATTAAAGGTTTTATTATCTAAATCCATCAATGCAGAATGTCAGACATATTTAGATTAAAAAGAACCAAATTGGTGGAAATTCATTCTGGGCATCTCCTGACACGTCGCAGATGCCATTAGTCAGAGCTCAGACCTCCACCCGCTGCCGAAATACCCGCCGCTATCTCCCATCTGACACATTATATGAATATTACAGAATAATTTACACAACCATTAAATCTATCAGGCTGGAACCGAGATGGGAAGCCTCCACTTCTCAGCACTCCACATTATATGGGAGAGCTCATCATCAGGGTTAATGGCGGACTGCATTCTGATTGACGGCTCATCAATATCCCGCCGCTCTCGCCCTTGTCGCAGAACAATCACAATTTAAAGGTCCAGAACTTATTTATATGCTGACATTTCACCATCACTTCTGGAGGGCGACTGACGTGTCGGCTAATTATTCTTCTCTGATTACTCGGCATCATGGCCCCGGCGGCGGGATCACCTGCAGGTGTGAATAATGGCGGCAGACCGTCCAGCCGCCCCATTATACACGGCCAGATAGGATACCATGTGATCACGCACTGCTCGCAACGCAGAAGCTTTATGTCATAAATAATACTGTATGTTAGATGGTTAAACACTGTGAATGTACTATAATACTGCCCCCTACAGACAACAACACTCTTGTCCTGTTATACTCCAGAGCTGCACTCTTCTGTTGGGGATGTCCATGTGTAGAATAGTGAGTGCCGCTCTGGAGTCTATTTCAGGATAAGTAAGGTTATACTTGATGGCCCTTAGGACCGTATTGCGGTGTCCCAGAACCCATGTGCCACTGCTGGTTCTGTGTCCATGTAGGTCGGCACTGAAGGTACACATGTATTTGGTATTCTGTGGATGGAGTCTTGTAGTACTGCATTTTGGTCACTAGGTGTCTTCCTGAATTTTTCTCCTATTACAAAGCTCAGCTGAAGGCACGACTACAAAGGGTTAATGGTGTACATGACTGGCACACGTCTCTCCTGTCTGCCACCAGCTGAGAGTTGGATTACTTTCCAATCACCCAAAACGGATACTTTCCTTGTCTCCCCATGTCCTCTCCACCAACCAGTAACCTCCAGACGGCCTGTAAGTAGAGGTAGAGTAGGCAATGTGCCCCATTCTGGCCCAGACCAGTACACTGTGTGGAGGAGAGTAGTGCATCCTGTTCCTGTCTGCGTTTTTTCTCCATGATAGCCATCTCTGGATAGAACTCCTCTGGTGAGGCTACCAAGGGGACTACTACCTATCCGCGCTGAGAGGCAATCCTTCTCCTACAATGTTCACCAGGAGCTTTAGTCAAGTCAGCGGTCTGAGAAAGAGCAACTAAAGCCGATTTACCCCGCTGCAACGCACCAGGACCTAATGGGGAACCCAACGGCTGGCTCACCCTCAAGTGGGGCCTATATTCCTGTCCATGTCACTCGGTGCCTTCCACCAGCAATAGGCGGATTTATCAAAGCAGCGAGTTGTTTTTCAAGTTTATCGCCACTAACTCCAAAGAGGTCAGAGCCCCGCCAGCTTAGCACAGTGCCTAATGTATAGGACCCCCACCTCACGGTAGCCTCCCAAGTCTAAGTAACCTCCTCTAAGGGACTTTGCTCAACTCTAGATTCTCCCTAAAAGTCAATATACCTCCTAAAAACAGCGATTCAAGAACTGAAGGGATCTTGTGAAGCCAACAATCCAGCTACCACTATTGCACCTTGCCTAGAAGGAACTGTATATATACTGTACTAGTTACCCTGTTCTGGACTCTTTAGAACAGACTCTAGATATAGACTCTTTAGAACAGTATCTGCATACTTGGACTTGTACTAGTAGTAGTTTAGGCTTGACTTGTTGGAGACTTGTAGGATGGGCAAGTGGGCTACAGAGGGGACTTTGCCTAGGAAGTAGCAGAACTCTGTCAGGGTGACTGGACTGAAGAATACTTGATAGAAGGAAAAAAAAAAACATACTTACAGTTTGGAGAACATCACCAGAGGGATCACAGAGTGCAGTTCTAGAAGCACAGGCCCCGGTCTTGCACAACCGGGTGTAGCTACTCGAGATAAGCGAGGATCAATGGAGTACTTCGGCTGTAGCTGCACTTTGCATTCTTTCTGCGGTCTTACTACTTTTAGCCATTGAACCCACATCCCTTATTACATGGGGAGATAAGCATCCGCCAGCCGATGACCTGATCAGCCGATACTCACCCGGTTGGATACTCCTCTTTTGTTACTCTCCTCTCCCTTTTGCTCTCTGATCCCTTGTTCCTCTTTCTTTTCGGGATTGTTACGGCACACTTTGCCCCCCGGCCGTTCCCGCTGTAGAATTTCTCAGTATTTTCCAACATTATAAAGCAAATAAAGATTTGTACGTTTGTCCCTGAAGTTTACAGATTTTAGTGACATAAAAACAAATCATAAAAAGTGACAAACAGAAGAAAATCCGGGTTTTATGGCGGCATAAAATGTGAGATGGAAATTAGCAGATTAGCAGTTCCCTGTGCGGGCGGCGGTGGGGGGCGAGGCATGTGCCGCGGCCGGCTCCGCCATCTCACTGGCGGGGGAGCTGTCACAGGAACAGTAAATTACAGCCAGGGGTAATGAGCTTCCCGTACCGTGAATTTCACGTTCCAGACGTTTTATTCTCACTTCTGGATTCACAATTTATTTTATGATCAATTTGATGAAAAAAGTCTGAAAAACAACGAAGAAATATTTCATCCTCCCTTTACATGAAGACGCAGGAAAGTGGGGCCCTGAGCAAGGATCAGACTGGGCCCCTGAGCAAGGATCAGACTGGGCCCCTGAGCAAGGATCAGACTGGGCCCCCTGAGCAAGGATCAGACTGGGCCCCTGAGCAAGGCACAGACTGGACTACTGACCAAGGAACGGACTGGGCCCCTAGGGTAGGACCAGACTGGAACCCTGAGCAAGGATCAGACTGGGCCCCTGAGCAAGGATCAGACTGGGCCCCTGAGCAAGGATCAGACTGGGCCCCTGAGCAAGGATCAGACTGGGCCCCTGAGCAAGGGACGGACTGGGCCCCTGAGCAAGGGACAGACTGGGCCCCTGAGAGAGGATCAGACTGGACCCCTGAGAGAGGATCAGACTGGACCCCTGAGAGAGGATCAGACTGGGCCCCTGAGAGAGAATCAGACTAGGCCCCTGTGCAAGGATCAGTCTGGGCCCCTAGGGTAGGATCAGACTGCACCCCTTAGAGAGGATCAGACTGGGCCCCTGAGCAAGGATCAGACTGGGCCCCTGAGCAAGGATCAGACTGGGCCCCCGAGAGAGGATCAGACTGGGCCCCTGAGCAAGGATCAGACCGGGCCCCTGAGCAAGGGACAGACTGGGCCCCTGAGCAAGGATCAGACTGGACCCCTGAGAGAGGATCAGACTGGGCCCCTGAGCAAGGGACAAACTGGGCCCCTGAGAGAGGATCAGACTGGGCCCCTGAGCAAGGGACAAACTGGGCCCCTGAGCAAGGATCAGATTAGGCCCCTGAGCAAGGGACAGACTGGGCCCCTGAGAGAGGATCAGACTGGGCCCCTGAGCAAGGGACAGACTGGGCCCCTGAGAGAGGATCAGACTGGGCCCCTGAGCAAAGATCAGACTGGACCCCTGAGAGAGGATCAGACTGGGCCCCTGAGCAAGGATCAGACTGGGCCCCTGAGAGAGGATCAGACTGGACCCCTGAGAGAGGATCAGACTGGGCCCCTGAGCAAGGATCAGACTGGGCCCCTGAGCAAGGATCAGACTGGGCCCCTGAGCAAGGAACGGACTGGGCCCCTGAGAGAGGATCAGACTGGACTACTATCCAAGGAACGGAATGGGCCCCTAGGGTAGGATCAGACTGCTCCCCTGAGAGAGGATCAGACTTGGCCTCTGAGAAAGGATCAGACTGGGCCCCTGAGCAAGGATGACTGGACCCCTGAGCGAGGATCAGACTGGGCCCCTGAGCAGGGGACAGACTGGGCCCCTGAGCAAGGATCAGACTGGACCCCTGAAAGAAGATCAGACTGGGCCCCTGAGCAAGGATCAGACTGTGGCGGGCAGGTGTCGCTGCCCCTTGTATATCTCACACTCCTCATCAAGATGGCGGTTCCAGTGATGCGGGAATGAGACCTCTGGACACCAGGATTTCACATATGTGGCATATGCAGAAAAGACGGTTGTGACGAACACTGACTGAGGCCAATAAAGGGTTAAATGTAGCAAAATAGTCAGTGAGGCGATATCTCTCCTGGTGTCTCCAGTTCTACTTGCTAGTTGCAGTGTAGCTGAATCAGGTTCAGAGGCAGTAGAGAGGCACAATCTTCTTTACTTTGCTTTATCTTCTCACAGATGCTTAAGGCCTCACAGGCAGTGGTTTGGGTTCAGAGGCTCCAAAGAGGTAAAAACTTCTCTTATTGTGGCCTGACCCCTTTTATAAGGATTCTGGACACTGAGCAGGCCTAAGGGTTGGTGTGAGGCCTAGGAATAAGGGATACTCAGCTGCAGATCTGGCAGACGCCTTCCTTATACTTCTCTGGCCAGGGACAGATTAACTAGAAAGCAGAATAGTGAGTGCAGCTCTGGAATATAATACAGAATATAACTCAGGATCAGTAATGTAATGTACGTACACAGTGACTTCACCAGCAGAATAGTGAGCGCAGCTCTGAGGTATATTACAGGATGTAACTCAGGATCAGTAATGTGATGCTTGTAGACGAGGTCTTCATAGTGGTTACACACGTCTTTGTGTCTCCTTCTGTCAGGACGCTTGTAGTCTGGAGATATTGTGCACATCGGGTGTTTTAGTGCCTGATAAGACGATTTTTGGCGCTGAGAGCCGGCGCTGCGGTGTAATCACCTGATCCCTCTGGCAGATTATTACCTGCACACAGACTGCGGGAACAGATGTATCCTGTGATAATGGAGACTCCGCTCCGCACCTGCTGCTCCGTCCTTACCCGCCACCCCCTAATACTCCGCATATCCATCTGGCTGCTGGCGGGGGCTGGTGGAGAATCCCAGGCTGAGATCTGAGGAGGAGCAGGGACCCCGCCAGGAGCTCAGATCTGGAGATCATTCACCATCTGTATAGAAAGTAATGTATATGGCGACTCCGCCATTACACCCTCCCTCAAACACGTCACCTCTGTGACCCTGTTCACACCAGCATCCTGAATTACAGATATAGCGGAGGTTACAATGCCTTTATATTTTGTACGCGGTCGGGACTTTTTATGCGGTCGGTCCTTTGTACTCGGTCAGGACTTTGTACGCGGTCAGGATTTTGTGTGCGATTGGTCCTTTGTGGGCTGTCGGTCCTTTGTGTGCGGATGGTCCTTTATATGCAGTCGGTCCTTTGAACGCGGTCAGGAATTTGTATGCGGTCGGTCCTTTGTACGTGGTCAGGATTTTGTGTGCGGATGGTCCTTTGTGCGTGGTCGGTCCTTTGTATGCAGTCGGTCCTTTGAACGCGGTCAGGAATTTGTATGCGGTCGGTCCTTTGTACGTGGTCAGGATTTTGTGTGCGGATGGTCCATTGTGCGTAATCAGTCCTTTGTATGCGGTCGTACTGGGTCAGGATTTTGTGGGCAGTCTGTCCTTTGTATGCGGTCGGTCCTTTGCACGTGGTCAGAATTTTGTGTGCAGTCTGTCCTTTGTACGCGGTCGGTCCTTTGTATGTGGTCGGTCCGTTGTACGCGGTCAGGACTTTGTATGCGATTTGTCCTTTGGGTGCGGATGGTCCTTTGTAAGCGGTCGGTCCTTTGTATGCAGTCTGTCCTTTGTATGCAGTCGGTCCTTTGTATGAAGTCTGTCTTTTGTACGCGGTCGTTCCTTTGAACGCGGTCAGCACTTTGTATGCGGTCGGTTCTTTGTGCGCGGTCAGGACTTTGTATGAAGTCTGTCCTTTGTATGCGGTCAAGACTTTGTATGCGGTCAGGCCTTTATACGCAGTCAGTCCTTTGTATGCCGTCAGGACTTTGTATGCGGTCGGTTCTTTGTGTGCGGTCAGGCCTTTATAGGCAGTTGGTCCTTTGTACATGGTCAGGACTTAGTATGTGGTCAGGACTTTGTACGCGGTCAGCACTTTGTATGCAGTCGGTTCTTTGTGCACGGTCAGGCCTTTATAGGCAGTCGGTCCTTTGTACGCGGTCAGGACTTTGTATGCGGTCGGTTCTTTGTGCGTGGTCAGGACTTTGTATGCGGTCGGTTCTTTGTGCGCGGTCAGGACTTTGTATGCGGTCGGTTCTTTGTGCGCGGTCAGGACTTTGTATGCGGTCGGTTCTTTGTGCGCGGTCAGGACTTTGTATGCGGTCGGTTCTTTGTGCGCGGTCAGGACTTTGTATGCGGTCGGTTCTTTGTGCGCGGTCAGGACTTTGTATGCGGTCGGTTCTTTGTGCGCGGTCAGGACTTTGTATGCGGTCGGTTCTTTGTGCGCGGTCAGGACTTTGTATGCGGTCGGTTCTTTGTGCGCGGTCAGGACTTTGTATGCGGTCGGTTCTTTGTGCGTGATCAGCCATTCGTGTGCGATCCAAACCTCTTGAATAGTAACGTATGTGTTTGTACAGGACGGGCAGCGACGGCCACAGATGTGCCGCTCCAGCACAGTCACTACGTTTACTTAGGACTTAGATTTATAATCCATTGTATAAAGCCCCCGATTCCCCCAAGACTGCAGAGCGTAAATCGTTACTTCTGCACCTGGATCTCATAAGATCCTGACACGTTTAGGTATAATGAGCCTCACGCGGTGAGCGGACGGGACCCTACAAGAATTCATCCTGACAGCGACCGGCACTCACCGGAGGAGCAGAGACCCCCATGCTCAGCACAATTCTGTGTGTGTTTTTGTGCGCTGTCCCTTTAAATTTCCATCCCTGAGGCCTGAGACAATGGTGGGAGCCAGGTCCTCCGACACAGCGTGAAAGCGATGGGATGTCAGCGCCAGATCCGAGGAATCAATTTACCTCCAACCGATGTCCAAACCAGAGCAGGGCGGGACCCCGAATATGATTGTCAGGGGTCACATTGTGCCCCCGCAGGAGGAGGAGGAGGCGACGAGCCAATCACATCGCTGCTTCATCAAGTGTCAATAAATACAATACAATATATCCAGCACAATAACAAGCCCTGACCTCAATATAACCCTATAATAATCCCGAGGTCATGTGATCCTCCCATCACTGCCATCCAGCCTCTCAGTGTGTCAGGTCTGCACCATACAGAATCAGGAGGCTCAGGATGAACAGAACGATAAAGTCTCTGAACACATCTGCACTGAGACCATACAGACAACCTGAATAATGTCTACACAATGGTATCAGGGAGAAAACCGCAAGAGGTCACAGTACTATAGTAGTTATATCCCTGTATATAGGAGCAGTATTATAGTAGTTATATTCCTGTATATAGGAGCAGTATTATAGTAGTTATATTCCTGTATATAGGAGCGGTATTATAGTTCAGATTTTCCTTACCGAAATCTTTTCTTTCCATGAGTCCCAAGGCAGCACAACAGAGGGTAATCACAGTTTCCACCTCCTACTAACAGAAGAACCAATCACAATTATACATGACTAATAAAATAATTAATGATCATTAGCAGCTGGGACCCATCCCCTTGCTATAAGAACCCCCCACAAACCACACTAGGCGTGATGTATGCAGCAATATATTTAATGAGGGAGGGTACCTTGTGCTGCCTTGGGACTCATGGAAAGAAAAGATTTCGGTAAGGAAAATCTGAACTTTCCAATCGTCCCTACGGCAGCACAACAGAGGGACATGCACAGCAATGTAAAATATAGAGGGAGGGCAATCAAGTAGCAGCCATATTAAGCACACTTCTGCCAAAGGACGCCTCTCTGTTGGGTAGGACATCCAGCCTGTAATGCTTTATGAAGGTGACTGGTGACGACCAGGAGGCTGCTCGACATATTTGATCTAATGAGACTTGCGCCAGTTCTGCCCAAGATGCTGCGGTCGACCTGGTTGAGTGGGCACGGATTCCGTCTGGAGGACTAAGGGCTGAGGAAGAATAGCAGAGGTTGATGGTATTCTTAATCCAACGAGACAAAGATGCTTTAGATGCTTGCTTTCCCTTGTTCGGTCCCACATATTGGAGGAACAAAGAGTTGGAAATTCTAAAGTCCTTCGATCTCTCCAGGTAACATAAGACTGCTCTTTTAACGTCCAATGAATGAAGGTGAACCTCTGACTCATTCTGAGGAGCAGGGTAGAAATCCGGCAGGAAGACTTCCTGGTTGATGTTACATGTTGAAGGCACCTTTGGAAGAAAGGATGGCTTCATTCTGAGAATTAAGCAATCCTGCAAAATTCTCAAATACGGATGTTCCGATGAGAAAGCCTGGATTTCACCGACCCTTTTAGCTGAGGTGATTGCCACCAGAAAAAGGGTCTTCCATGATGCCAGTCTGATGTCGACTTCTGCGAGTGGCTCGAAGGGAGGGCGAGATAAGGCTTCTAACACGATCGGCAGATCCCATGATGGAACAGGATTTTTGACTGGAGGTCGAAGATTTTTTACTGCCTTGAAGAATTTGCATATGAGTGGATGGTTAGAGAATGCACCAGAAAAGTGAGAATTAATAGCCGAGAAATGTACACGAAGTGTATTGAACTTCAAATTCTTGTTGAAGCCCTCTTTGAGGAACTCCAGAATTTGAGCCACTGATGGAGAAGAGATATTGTGTAGATTACACCATGCTGTAAATACTCTCAATACTCGGCTATAGACTTTGACCGTAGCTGGCCTGCGGGCAGCAGCAAGGATTTGAATGACGTCCTCAGACAAGTCCTGGGACTGGTTGACTGGTTGTCAACAGCCAAGCTGTTAGCTTCAGCTTCTCCGGGCAAGGATGTAACAGACCTGATTGGCTGAGAATGTCCGCTCTCAATGGGATCTCCCAGATGCGACCCTTGGCCAATGTTTGGGCCAAAGGGAACCAAGCCCTCCTGGGCCAGTATGGCAGAATTGCTAGAATTGATGCCTTGTCCTCTTTCACCTTGACCAGAACCCTCATTATCAAAGGAAAAGGAGGGAACACATAAAGAAATTTGTGGGTCCATGAAATTGATAGACCGTCCAGATGGTCCGGGTGATCGGCTTTGTAAATCGAGCAGAAGTGGTTGAGCTTTCGGTTCTCCCTTGTCGCCATAATGTCCATCATTGGTGTCCCAAACCTCGCAGTTAGTTCTGTGAACACTTCTGGGTGGAGACTCCATTCTGCTGGATTCAAACTCTTCCTGCTCAGCAGATCGGCTTGCACATTGAGAGAGCCCCGAATGTGCACTGCATGGAGATCCAGGAGATGAACTTCTGCCCAAGCCATGAGGCAACTGCACTCCTCCATTAGTTGCAGTGACCTTGTGCCGCCCTGCTTGTTCACGTAGAACACAGAGGGGAGGTTGTCTGATTGCACAAGGACACTGCGATGCTGGACCAGAGGACGAAAATGACATAGGGCTAGGCGAATCGCTCTCAACTCCCTGCGATTCGATGAGAATGAAGCCTCTGTTCTGGACCACTTCCGTTGAACCCACTGACCGTCCAGGTGGGCACCCCATCCTACTGCGGACGCATCCGTGGTCAGAACCAGACGAGGGGGACTGGACAACGACCTTCCCAGAGAGACCTTGTCCGGACACAGCCACCATTCCAGATCCGCCCTCGTGGAATGTGATAACGCTATGGTCCTGTCCAGACCCCATGGCTTCCTGTTCCATTGGGATAACACATCGTGTTGAAGGGGCCTCAGGTGAGCCCTGGCCCAGGGAACGGCGTCTAGCGATGACGTCATGAGCCCAAGTACACTCATTGCTGAGCGAACCGTCACCTCTGGTCCTAGGAGTAGGCGAGAGACCTCTGACAATAGGCGATCGACCCTCTCGGGAGATAGGAATAGCTTCATGGTGACTGAGTCGATTGTGAACCCGAGGAACTTGCATATCCTGGCTGGGGATAGACACGACTTCTGGGTGTTGATAATAAACCCGTGTTCCTCCAGGGTTGCTTGAGTCAGCTGGAGATGCTGGGAGAGTATCTTCCGAGATGGGTCTTTGACCAGCCAATCGTCCAAATATGGAACGATATAAATCCCCTGAAGACGAAGGTGAGCCGCCAGGACCACCGCCACTTTGGTAAAGACGCGGGGTGCGGAAGAGAGACCGAAAGGCAGGCAGGTGAACTGGTAGTGGTCTGTGCGGCCTTCTGAAGATACTGCAATCCTGAGAAACTTGCGATGACTCTTGAGGATGGGAATATGCAAGTAAGCGTCCTTTAGATCTAATGTGGACATGTAGTCTCCTTGCTGCAGGACTGCTATGACCGACTTGATGGACTCCATCTTGAAATGTCTTTTTGACATTAATAGATTCAAGAATGTTAGGTCCACTACCAGTCTCCATGAACCTCCCTTTTTGGGCACTGCGAATATTCGGGAGTAGACGCCATAACCTCTTTGATGTAAGGGTACTACTTCCAGGGCGCCTTTTAGAACGAATTCTTTCACCAGCTTGCAGACTTGAGGTCCGCAACGGTTGCGGAAGTAGGTGTGTGGGGGAATGCTGGTCAGCTCCAGGGAGTAACCCCTGGCCACCACAGAGGTGACCCATGCATCTGAAGAGGTTCGAGACCAAGCGGCAGCAAATTGAGTTAGTCTGCCCCCCACCTTGCTTCTGGCGTCAAAAGCTAGAGCCTTTCCCCGATCCTGGTGCAGGTTTCTTTTTGTAAGAGGAGTTGTTCTGATAGCGGGACTTATCCTGCTTGGGTCTCTGTTGAAAACGCCTCCTTGCTGGGGACCTACGAAAGGACCTCTGTTGTCCTCCATACCTGGGATTTTTGGGAGGTTGGGGAAAAGCTACCCCTTTTTTCGCACTCATACCCTCCAGGATGGGTGTCAATTGATCACCAAACAGATTTCCTGCTTCAAAAGGGAGGGAACAAAAATGGTTTTTTGATGTTACATCACCTGCCCATTCTTTTAGCCATAGCGCCCTCCTGGCGGCTGTAGATGCTGCCATAGTTTTGGCATTAAGCCGTATGATATCCAACGGAAAATCTGCCAAAAATTCAGAAGCCAATTTCATATCTGGAATGTCCTTCAAGATATCTTCTCGGCGGACTCCATCCTTAAGGTCTTTGGCAAGACGGCTAAGCCAGACCCTGAGCGCACGAGCGACCGACATAGAGGCAATAGAGGCTTTAACAGCCTGGGCGGCCCCCAGGTAGACCCGTTTTAGAGAACCATCAGCCCGCCTGTCCATTTGGTCTCTTAACATGGAGGAATCGTCAAACGGGAACATGGATTTTTTAGAAAGCCTGGCGACCGCCAAATCCACCTTGGGAGCTGACTCCCATGCCTCAGTACACTCAGGGTCCAACCTATACACCGATCTGAACCTTGACCCCAGGTCCGCCCTTCTTTCTGGCTTGGCCCACTCAGCCTGCATGATGGCATCCAATAGCGGCTGACTTGGAAGAGAGTGATGAGAACTCTCTGGAAAATAAAAAAGAGCCTCCTTTTTAGGTAATTTAGATGTACTCGGTTCACCTTCTACCGTTTTCTTTACAGCATTAATCAAAGCCGCTGCTTGATCTTTGTGAAAAAGGTAATAGTCATCAGTCAGCCCTCTATCTGGGGTACCGACTTCTAGTTCTGGTTCTGGTTCAGGATCAGAGCCTGAATAATGAGCGGCCGAGTCTGAGACCGCTGGAGAGGACAGTACAGATACCGGAGCAGATAGCATGCTGCCTGGTGCATTATGTTGGACTTTTACCTCTCTGAAGACATCTGATAGCTGAGACTTGAACCAACCCAGAAAATCACTGGCTTGAGCCTGGAAACCTTCTGATGGTGCCAAATGTGTGCATCCCTGACAAAAGTCGGAAGAGCAATCATCCGGAAGTGGTTGTTGACATCCACGGCACAATCTATGTCTGTCTTTCCGCTGCCTTTTCCCTGCTGGGGAGGAACTTCGCTGGCTATCCATTCTGTAATGAAGAGATAGGCAATGGCAAATAAACATAGCAGACAGAAAAACAGTAAGGCAGATGGGCTCAGGGGCAAAGAACACACAGACCCCAGAAGTACCTGATGACCACAGAGGAGGCGCTCCTGGCAAGGTGCTGGGAGACACAACACAGCACATCAGCCTAATATAACATTCCCGGCAAAAAAATTGAAGTGGGAAGCTCTCACCCGATCCACCAATCGCATCGCTGCAGCCCAGGATGACGTCAGCCGGAACCGGAAGTGATCTGGCGCACGGCCGAAAGACCGGAAGCTTCGGGCCTGTAAGGACAAAGCGGCGGCTGGGTGCAGTAGGAGGAGCTAACGGCTTATCCTCCAGACCCAAGGAAAAAAAGACCGCCTCCCTTCAGGTTACCGGAACTCCCGTAACGAGGACCGGTGAGTGGGCGGAGACTCCAAATGGCCGGCACAAAGCAACTATACAGGGAGAGGCCCGCGCACACCGATACCTACGCGCGCGGGAGCCCCTCCCCTTACTTACCAGACATGCTTTCCTGACGGGTCCCGCGGCTGACACTGCCGGGAAGCCGGGCCGGAATATCACACCAGAAGCCCCCAGACACCGGGGACAGAGCTGGCGATGCACAACCCCCAAAACCTGTGTAAACCGATACCGGGCAACAGGTAACCCAGGGGAGGGTAGAATGAGACACACTCACAACACCCTGACTAGGAAAGAAAAGGTTCTTCTCAGTAGCACAGAAGAAAAAAACACGCCTAGTGTGGTTTGTGGGGGGTTCTTATAGCAAGGGGATGGGTCCCAGCTGCTAATGATCATTAATTATTTTATTAGTCATGTATAATTGTGATTGGTTCTTCTGTTAGTAGGAGGTGGAAACTGTGATTACCCTCTGTTGTGCTGCCGTAGGGACGATTGGAAAGTAGTATATTCCTGTATATAGGGGGCAGTATTATAGTAGTTATATTCCTGTATATAGCGAGCAGTATTATAGTAGTATATTCCTGTATATAGGAGCAGTATTATAGCAGTTATATTCCTGTATATAGGAGCAGTATTATAGTAGTTATATCCCTGTATATAGGAGCAGTATTATAGTAGTATATCCCTGTATATAGGAGCAGTATTATAGTAGTTATATCCCTGTATATAGGAGCAGTATTATAGTAGTTATATTCCTGTATATAGGGGGCAGTATTATAGTAGTATATTCCTGTATATAGGAGCAGTATTATAGTAGTTATATTCCTGTATATAGGGGGCAGTATTATAGTAGTTATATTCCTGTATATAGGAGCAGTATTATAGTAGTATATCCCTGTATATAGGAGCAGTATTATAGTAGTTATATTCCTGTATATAGGAGCAGTATTATAGTAGTTATATTCCTGTATATAGGAGCAGTATTATAGTAGTTATATCCCTGTATATAGGAGCAGTATTATAGTAGTTATATTCCTGTATATAGGAGCAGTATTATAGTAGTTATATTCCTGTATATAGGAACAGTATTATAGTAGTATATTCCTGTATATAGGAGCAGTATTATAGTAGTTATATCCCTGTATATAGGGGGCAGTATTATAGTAGTATATTCCTGTATATAGGAGCAGTATTATAGTAGTTATATTCCTGTATATAGGAGCAGTATTATAGTAGTTATATTCCTGTATATAGGAGCAGTATTATAGTAGTTATATTCCTGTATATAGGAGCAGTATTATAGTAGTTATATTCCTGTATATAGGAGCAGTATTATAGTAGTTATATTCCTGTATATAGGAGCAGTATTATAGTAGTATATTCCTGTATATAGGAGCAGTATTATAGTAGTATATTCCTGTATATAGGAGCAGTATTTTAGTAGTTATATTCCTGTATAGAGGAGCAGTATTATAGTAGTTATATTCCTGTATATAGGAGCAGTATTATAGTAGTTATATTCCTGTATATAGGAGCAGTATTATAGTAGTTATATTCCTGTATATAGGAGCAGTATTATAGTAGTATATTCCTGTATATAGGAGCAGTATTATAGTAGTATATTCCTGTATATAGAAGCAGTATTATAGTAGTTATATCCCTGTATATAGGGAGCAGTATTATAGTAGTATATTCCTGTATATAGGGGGCAGTATTATAGTAGTTATATTCCTGTATATAGGAGCAGTATTATAGTAGTATATTCCTGTATATAGGAGCAGTATTATAGTAGTTATATCCCTGTATATAGCAGCAGTATTATAGTAGTATATATCCCTGTATATAAGAGCAGTATTATAGTAGTTATATTCCTGTATATAGGAGCAGTATTATAGTAGTTATATTCCTGTATATAGGAGCAGTATTATAGTAGTTATATTCCTGTATAGAGGAGCAGTATTATAGTAGTTATATCCCTGTATATAGGAGCAGTATTATAGTAGTTATATCCCTGTATATAGGAGCAGTATTATAGTAGTTATATTCCTGTATATAGGGGGCAGTATTATAGTAGTTATATCCCTGTATATAGGGGGCAGTATTATAGTAGTTATATCCCTGTATATAGGAGCAGTATTATAGTAGTATATTCCTGTATATAGGAGCAGTATTATAGTAGTTATATTCCTGTATATAGGAGCAGTATTATAGTAGTTATATTCCTGTATAGAGGAGCAGTATTATAGTAGTTATATCCCTGTATATAGGAGCAGTATTATAGTAGTTATATTCCTGTATAGAGGAGCAGTATTACAGTAGTTATATTCCTGTATATAGGAGCAGTATTATAGTAGTTATGCGGTTCAGGGAAGAAACAGAGTGCTGCACCTCACACCTATGGCTGATACTAGTGCCCCTAGGCTAAATAAAAAACACATCAGAATTTTGTGTATGAATTGATCAAGCCATACTGCCCCATGTACCTCGTGCCGGTATCTGATACACATGGGTCCCTACACTAAGTCCACACCGTGCCAGTCAGTGGACCGTATTTTGTTTCTCTCTTTTCTCCGTGTTTTGCACTCCTCCTGGTGAGACCCACATGACCGCAATTAGCAGGAGACATCTGAGTGCTCATGGTTTTAATCCCTCCTGTCTGTCCCATTCTATCTTTGATAGCTATGGTGAGTGCAATACCTTATCCAGACTTGTGCTGTTTGGGGGCGACCTTCTCCGCCGGTGGTGCTGGCTGGGTTTTGGTGTGGCATTTTTGGGACTGGTCCTGTGGCATGGGGGTCGCAGGGCCGTCCCATGGCCCCCGTTCCCTGACTGTGCGTGCCTGCGGGGGTGGTGGTCACTGACCGGCACAGTGTGGACTTAGTGTAGGGACCCATGTGTATCAGATACCTGCACGAGGTACATGGGGCAGTATGGCTTGATCAATTCACATACAGAATTCTGATGTTTTTTATGCAGCCGAGAGGTACTAGTATCAGCCATAGGTGTGAGGTGCAGCACTCTTTTTCTTCCCTGAACCATTATAGTAGTTATATCCCTGTATATAGGTGCAGTATTATAGTAGTTATATTCCTGCATATAGGGGGCAGTATTATAGTAGTATATTCCTGTATATAGGAGCAGTATTATAGTAGTTATATTCCTGTATATAGGAGCAGTATTATAGTAGTTATATTCCTGTATATAGGAGCAGTATTATAGTAGTTATATTCCTGTATATAGGAGCAGTATTATAGTAGTTATATCCCTGTATATAGGGAGCAGTATTATAGTAGTTATATTCCTGTATATAGGAGCAGTATTATAGTAGTTATATTCCTGTATATAGGGGGCAGTATTATAGTAGTTATATTCCTGTATATAGGGGCAGTATTATAGTAGTTATATTCCTGTATATAGGAGCAGTATTATAGTAGTTATATCCCTGTATATAGGGGCAGTATTATAGTAGTATATTCCTGTATATAGGAGCAGTATTATAGTAGTTATATCCCTGTATATAGGAGCAGTATTATAGTAGTATATCCCTGTATATGGGAGCAGTATTATAGTAGTTATATTCCTGTATATAGGAGCAGTATTATAGTAGTTATATCCGTATATATAGGGGGCAGTATTATAGTAGTATATTCCTGTATATAGGAGCAGTATTATAGTAGTATATCCCTGTATATAGGAGCAGTATTATAGTAGTTATATCCCTGTATATAGGAGCAGTATTATAGTAGTTATATTCCTGTATATAGGGGCAGTATTATAGTAGTTATATTCCTGCATATAGGGGGCAGTATTATAGTAGTATATTCCTGTATATAGGGGCAGTATTATAGTAGTTATATTCTTGTATATAGGGGCAGTATTATAGCAGTTATATTCCTGTATATAGGGGCAGTATTATAGTAGTTATATTCTTGTACATAGAGTGCAGTATTTTAGTAACTCGGTAATATTTCTTGCTCCAGTCCTGAGTGGTCTTATCTCTCTCGGATTCTCTTTCCTATGGAGATATATCTCCTGTAGACCGTCAGATCACATCCTCCGCACTCTCGGATATATAATGCTCTCTGTCAAAATCTTATTGTGTAAAATGAAGAGCACAAATCCCGGAGTATTATAGCCCGGGGTTGTCAGTTTCCATGGTGCGGAGGGTCCCCGGGGCTTAGTCCCAGTTAGGAGTCAGTTTAAGTTCTTATAAAGTGATATCACTCACCATCAATTACGGCGTTACTGGGGGGGGGGGGGTGAAGTGCCGACTATTTACTCACATTTACTGAACGAGCCGGTGGGGACGCCGGAGTCCCAGCAGCAATTTATAACAACAATATCCAGCTGGCGCGCTCTGTGCTCCCCGAATGCTCTTTCTGTTAAGGAAAAAAATGTTGTTTCCATAAAGCAATAAATCTCCGGCCGTCAAGAGAAAGAACAAAAGTTACCAGACGCCAATGATCACATCCCGAGCGAAGACAAACGACTGGGCAGCGGCCTTCATGTACTGGAGATGGAGCGCCAGGCGGTGACTCTGGGACACTCAACACAACGCCATCCCATGTGACCTAACACAAAGCCGGCAGAATTCTGAGTGCAGCTCTGAAGTTTGAGACACGTTCTGTGTAGACACTGAACCAGCAGTGAAGCCAGTAACTAGATGTGTGAACAGGACTCAGGATGTCGCCGGAGTTTCTGTCATGTACAGAGCAGTACAAGGTAGCATTGCATTGTGGGCGACGGTCTGGGATGGAGATGGGATAATAGTGGCTTTTTATCAATTCACAAAATGCAAAGTGAATGAACAGATCTGATCAGTGATCGCTGTGACCTTTGCCCTTTGCCTTCAGCATCGGGTCGTCTCCATCAAGTGAACACAGTCAGGTATAATATAGGATTATAGTAAGGTGGATAATTAACCGATTATAGGAAATAGCAAATAATCCTCGTCATATGTAGCCTGCAACACAGTCCTTATCAGAAACATTAACCTGGGCGAGGAACAGCCAAACTCTGCTCCATAGATGAGACTGTGGAATCCTCCTGTCTCTTCAGGTGATTCCAGACAGAGCGGCCGATGTGAGATCAGGGCTCTGTGCCATATCACCCCCCTCCAGGACTGCTGGCAGTGACTTCAGGGACCCTCCATAATGACTCACTGCAGGGACCCTCCATAACAACTCACTGCGGGGACCCTCCATAACAACTCACTGCGGGGACCCTCCATAATGCTGCACTGCAGGGACCCTCCATAACAACTCACTGCGGGGACCCTCCATAATGCTGCACTGCAGGGACCCTCCATAACAACTCACTGCGGGGACCCTCCATAATGCTGCACTGCAGGGACCCTCCATAACAACTCACTGCTGGGACCCTCCATAATAACGGACTGCAGGGACCCTCCATAATGCTGCCCTGCAGGGATCCTCCATAATGCTGCCCTGCAGGGACCCCCCATAATAACTCACTGCGGGGACCCTCCATAACAAGTCACTTCAGGGACCCTCCATAATGCTGCCCTGCAGGGACCCTCCATAATGCTGCCCTGCAGGGACCCTCCATAATGCTGCACTGCTGGGACCCTCCATAATGCTGCACTGCTGGGACCCTCCATAATAACTTAATGCAGGGACCCTCCATAATGCTGCCCTGCAGGGACCCTCTATAATGCTGCCCTGCAGGGACCCTCCATAATGCTGCACTGCTGGGACCCTCCATAATAACGGACTGCAGGGACCCTCCATAATAACTCACTGCGGGGACCCTCCATAATGCTGCCCTGCAGGGACCCTCCATTATGCTGCACTGCGGGGACCCTCCATAATAACTGACTGCAGAGACCCTCCGTAATAACTCACTGCGGGGACCCTCCATAACTCACTGCGGGGACCCTCCATAATGCTGCCCTGCAGGGACCCTCCATAATGCTGCACTGTGGGGACCCTCCATAATGCTGCACTGTGGGGACCCTCCATAATAACTGACTGCAGGGACCCTCCATAATAACTGACTGCAGGGACCCTCCATAATAACTCACTGCGGGGACCCTCTATAACTCACTGCGGGGACCCTCCATAATTCTGCCCTCCAGGGACCCTCCATAACAACTCACTGCGGGGACCCTCCATAATTCTGCCCTCCAGGGACCCTCCATAATAACTGACTGCAGGGACCCTCCATAATAACTCACTGCGGGGACCCTCCATAATTCTGCCCTCCAGGGACCCTCCATAATGCCGCACTGCAGGGACCCTCCATAATGCCGCACTGCAGGGACCCTCCATAATGCCGCACTGCAGGGACCCTCCATAATAACTCACTGCGGGGACCCTCCAGCCTGGAATTCTGATGGAGTAATCCTGCGCTGATACATTGTAACAATCTCTCTGTTCCGTCACCTGCTAGGACTCCCATCATCCATGTAGCTGGGGACTCCGCATGTCATGACCCCATATACTTCAGGACCATGGACAGGGACTGTCCGGAGCCGCAGTCACAGGGTCTCCCACCCTGTGGATCTCCAACCATTGCAAGACAATAACTCCCATCAGCCAACGGCCGTCCAGGCACAATGGACGTTGTCTTTCTTCTATCGCACAAAAATTGGAGCATGTTCCCTTTAAGAAGCAGAATCTGTTAGTTGTTTTTAGTAAAAGTATCGGTAATTGTGATAAATCCGGGGAATTACGTGATCTGTTCTGTTCTGTCCCTGTGACAACACTCCCTGCCCCTCGGTGTTATCATAGGGACGTGTTCTGTGCTGTGTCGGCTTTGTTTATTTACGCCGCGTTCTCTTCTGGGTCTTAATTACATTGTATCCAGCTTTATGATAGAATGGGTGACTGTGCCGGCCGTGTATCCGCCGATCCCGGCGCTTTATGACCCTCACACAGAACGCTGCGAAGCTTTATTTAATTAAAAGAGAAAAGATTGTGAAAAACAAAGAGTAAAGTTATAAAGGGCAAAAAGATTCACGGCCGGAGGAGCGCGGCGCCTATCCGCAACGTATCAGGAGAGAAGAGGACGGGAGGGGGATGCGAGCGGAATCACCGCTAACTCTACAACATTATAACTGCCGACCGTAACCGATCAACGTCCATAATAACAGGAGGACGAGATATATCAGCCACCAGCTAATGCCGCATGTCAGTGAATAGAGCATAGTAATACACAATAATGGCGGGGTCCCCCCATAACAGTCTCCTGAGATTACTATACTGTCAGCCTCCTGCTTGTGGAGCCGCTCTGTCTGGGATCCTCCCCTCTCTTAGCCTATCAGGCCTCAGCCAAGGTCTCCTCATTATCCAATAAGCTGTCCCGTTACCTCTCTCCACCAATTGGAGTATACAATGTTGGTTGTTCCTGTGCTTGTAGCAGCTGTACCCAGAGTTTCCTTCTCCTCCAGGGACCCATCTAGTCCTGAGCCGCCATACTGCCGAGTTCCTGTGTTCCTGAAGCACGCAGTATTAAACCACCAAGACTGTGACTACCTCTGAGGAACCAACCTGTCCACCTGGCAAGGTCCATTGCCTCAAATCAAGTCTCAAGAAAAGACTTCCAGGCAGGGGTTAGAGAAGTTGCCTCTCACCGAAAGGGCCCCCCTGCTTCCACCGAGTCCTGGTTCTGGCTAACACCAAGGTCAGCTCCTAGCAGCTTCCAAGTTGGTGCCAAATACTCCTGCATACGCCCCATGGGTGTCGTGTGACAGCAAGGTTAGATTCTATGTGAGTACTGGTTATCTGTCCTGCCTCCAAACACACACCCCTCATTGGGTGACATCTGTCTATAAGTATGTGGTGGTGCCCCCGGTGATGTGTCGGAGGATTGGCCGGTCACTTGCTAGGTGGTGAAGTGTGACTCCGCTCCGGTGGTTGGCCAAGATACAGGCAGACCTTGGAGTGTTACTGTGTGACGCCAGTGCCAAGTAGGCACACAGGTGTGATGGCACGGCTGCTTTTATTTTACAAGGCCGGTTGTACCTATTTCCCCTGTGGTCAGTGTCCTACCGGGCTGCTACGGGGTCCCTTGGGTTAGTGTAATCATGGATGGCCAGAGTGGTGTAGGGACCCTCCCGGATTATCAGAACCGCCACCCACAGAAAAAGGAAGTGTCCCAAGGTTGCAGTGTGAGCTGTGTTATACACTGTGCCGGTAAAACGCAAAAGATCACACAGTCTTTTTAACTTAAATAAGCTTGTTTTACTAAGAAAGTACATGTTTGAGGCAAGGTTACACAATTATGAGGTTTCTCTTGATAAAGCACTTGGTAATACACTTGACATTAGTTCCAGACAAATACTTGGCAATACAGCAACCAAATCTGCAGTAGGGATGTAGTATAGGATACAGTCGTGCCGACTGGGTAGTGTACTGAGTGATACAGAGAAGCAGAGTAGCATAGTGGAGGATGTCGTGAGAGTCTCAACCCGGGATGTTGGAGGATGAGGTAGAAGAAAACTTAGAAGACAAAGAATACTTGTGCCCGTGTATTGACCTGATAGTCTTTACACCACCTAATGCCCACTAGATTTGGCTGAACCGTCCTAGAGGGTGACACAAGGCCCCAGACCTTGTAACCTGGGATGAGCGGAATGCTGAGGGTTCCCTGCTGACAACCACAAGAGATAGAGTTCATAGGCTTAGTGCAACTTTGCTCTATCCGGATCAGTCCCTAGCTTACTGCTGTCTGTGGATACTGTCCTGCTCTGTGACTCTCCTTGTCCACAGCGTAGGTTGTGGTTGTCCCTAACTTGTTTTCTCTTAAAGGGGTTTAGCACTGCATACTGTTGTATAGCGTTACAGAGAAGAAAACTGTTAGCTGTGTCCTGTCTTGCTTCCTACCCATACAAAGTTCTAGCTAAGACTGACTTGAGTAGGGGACTTAAGTGCACTAAGTACAGACTTTTACGAAGGGTGTATATGACAGTAACACCCGTGGTAGGACACCACAAATGAACCCCATGTAAGGACAGGACTGGCATCTGAAGAGGGATCACCAAGAGAGGGTAACTGTCCCGTGCTGTATCCCGAGATAGGGTGGGTTCTGGCCTGCAGTCAGGGCTGACAAGTTCCCTTTAAGTGCACCCCTCAGCTCTGCTGCATCTGTCCTGGCCCGGCTGTCTGGATCCCTAGTTACTGCACACAGTGCACTGAATACAAAGCGAGAGCCGACATGTTCTGCGCCTCTAATTGTCCTTCCTAACAATGGGAGAAGCTGGGAGGACGCCGGTCCCACATACGACACGTCCGCTGAATATTTATAACCTCCGAAGCTCCTTTCAACTTTCCCTCCTTCTTTTCCAGCAAATTTTTCAATTCTTTGACATGAAGGAATCAGAGGCTACACTGTGGCGGGGGGTGGGGGGGCACCAATTGTGAACCGTGACCCCCCCCCCCCCCCCTCATCCCCACGTAAAAAGAGTGTCTACCATTCTGGAGGACCTGACAACACACTGATCTTCATCTCTCCTGCAGTGGTGCTGCAGAAATATAAGACACCTACTCCCAGCCCCCCCCCCCCCCCCCCCCCCCCATACACAGGGAAAGGATTTACAGCCCCTATCCGTGTGGAGGAGACACCTAGAATGGTCCTGGGTCTGTCCGTGTAGAGGAGACCCCCAGACTGGTCCTGGGTCTGTCCGTGTAGCGGAGACCCCCAGACTGGTCCTGGGTCTGTCCGTGTAGCGGAGACCCCCAGACTGGTCCTGGGTCTGTCCGTGTAGAGGAGACCCCCAGACTGGTCCTGGGTCTGTACACGTAGTGGAGACCCCCACACTGGTCCTGGGTCTGTCTGTGTAGAGAAGACCCGCAGACTGGTCCTGGGTCTGTCTGTGTAGAGAAGACCCGCAGACTGGTCCTGGGTCTGTCCGTGTAGAGGAGACCCCCAGACTGGTCCTGGGTCTGTCCGTGTAGAGGAGACCCCCAGACTGGTCCTGGGTCTGTCCGTGTAGAGAAGACCCCAAGACTGGTCCTGGATCGGTGTAGAGCGAAACCTCAGAATAGTCCTGGGTTTGTGCTAGGTTTGTCCATATGGAGGAGACCCCCAGATTGGTCCTGGATCTGTCTGTGTAGCAGAGACCTTCAGAATGGTCATGGTTCTGTCCATGTAGAGGACATTCCAAGATTGTTCCTGGGTCTGTCTGTGTAGAGGAGACCCCTAGAGCCAGCCCATCCTCAGGTTCAATTGAGGAGTCAGTCCATTCCAGGGATTAGTGGAGAAGTCAGCCCATCCTCGGGATCAGTGGAGGAGCCATCCTATCCTCAGGATCAGTGGAGGAGTGAGCCCATCCTCGGGATCAGTGGAGGAGCAAGCCCATCCTTTAGGATTAGTGGAGCAACTAGCTCATCCCAAGGATTAGTGGAGAAGTCAGCCCATCCCCAGGATCAGCAGAGGAGCCAGCCCATCCTCAGGATCAACAGAGGAGCCAGCCTATCCTCAGGATCAGTGGAGGAGCCAGCCCATCCTCAGGATCAGCAGAGGTGCCAGCCCATTCTCAGGATCAGCAGAGGAGTCAGCCAATCCTCAGGATCAGCGGAGGAGCAAGCCCATCCTCAGGATCAGCACAGGAGCTACTCCATCCCAAGGATTAGTGGAGAAGCCATCCTGAGGACCCGCTGAGTGGCAGTGCCCGTCCCGTATTCCCTATATCTCAATGATGTGCCATGAAGTATTAGAGGATCACTGGTGGTCACGTCCGAACTGTCAGTGTCCATGGTGGGAATGGGTTCATGGTTTATGAGTGAGGCCGGATGCCCCCCGCGCTCAGTTATGGCCAAGAACAAGAAGCCGGAGCTCAGGATCCCCTTCATAGATGACAGAACTCGGCAGCTTCTTGTGGTTAAGCCTCAAATCAGAAATGAATTCCTGCAGATCTGGGAGATTAACGCTGGCATAAACACTGACACATGCCGCCAAATCCCACAAATCCCTTGCAGCAATGGTGAAACGACTTCCACTAATGTTAACCCTTCCATGGACTGAGAACAAGCATCTACAGAATGTTCCCAGGAGTCTGGTGGTGGCCCCTGAGGAAGCCATGCCAGCAGCCATTCTGGAGCATCCACCACAATTAAAACCTTTTACTACGAGGCAGAAGTTGGGGCCTCTACTATGGTGGACACTGCTGTAGAGTTAAGGGAGCAGACAACATGTTACCCTCTAATGTTAAGACACAAAAATGGAGACATGTAAGAGAGGAGACATGTAAGAGAGAAGAACACGAGTCAAGAAAGTCAGCAGGGGCTCCTGCCTTTGAGGGTTTCGGCAATGTGACATTTGGGGAAAAGTAGAAAAGATGTTTCAGCAAGCACAGCTGCACCTAAATGTTTCTTCACCAGATAAGGTTCCTCCACCAGATAAGGTTCCTCCACCAGATAAGGTTCCTCCATCAGATAAGGTTTCTCCATCAGATAAGGTTCCTCCACCACATGAGGTTCCTCCACCAGATAAGGTTCCTCCATCAGATAAGGTTCCTCCACCACATGAGGTTCCTCCATCAGATAAGGTTCCTCCACCACATGAAGTTCCTCCACCAGATAAGGTTCCTCCATCAGATAAGGTTCCTCCACCACATGAGGTTCCTCCATCAGATAAGGTTCCTCCACCACATGAGGTTCCTCCACCAGATAAGGTTCCTCCATCAGATAAGGTTCCTCCACCACACGAGGTTCCTCCATCAGATAAGGTTCCTCCACCACATGAGGTTCCTTCACGAGATAAGGTTCCTCCATCAGATAAGGTTCCTCCACCACATGAGGTTCCTCCACCACATGAGGTTCCTCCACCAGATAAGGTTCCTCCACCACACAAGGTTCCTCCACCAGATAAGGTTCCTCCACCACATGAGCTTCCTCCACCAGATAAGGTTCCTCCATCAGATAAGGTTCCTCCACCACATGAGGTTCCTCCACCACATGAGGTTCCTCCACCAGATAAGGTTCCTCCACCACACGAGGTTCCTCCACCAGATAAGGTTCCTCCACCACATGAGCTTCCTCCACCAGATAAGGTTCCTCCACCACATGAGCTTCCTCCACCAGATAAGGTTCCTCCATCAGATAAGGTTCCTCCACCACATGAGGTTCCTCCACCACATGAGGTTCCTCCACCAGATAAGGTTCCTCCACCACACGAGGTTCCTCCACCAGATAAGGTTCCTCCACCACATGAGCTTCCTCCATCAGATAAGATTCCTCCACCACATGAGGTTCCTCAACCACATTAGATGACACCAGGATTATACCTGGTAGATGGGGGCCTGGTACAGAATCTTTGGAGGCTCTTAGGACTAAGACTTAACCTAATGAAGGACGTGGTCATTTACAACTAAGGTTATTGAGGGATTCTTAGGGATCAAACTAAATTACTGGTTTTTTGAAGGATCTCTAACATTTCATAGGTTTGGTTGAAGGTTTCTTAATGATCAAACCATTTGGTTTAAGGAATCCTTGGAGATCACTGGGTTGATTGAGGGATCTTTTGGGTTCTATACATTTGGTAATGAGATACTTGATGTATTGGGGATGGTTGGTTGAGTGAACCTTAGGAAAAAAGTAGGCTGATTCAGAAAATCTTAGGGATCAAATAGGTTGGTTGATGGATTCTTGGGGCAATAAGGATTAGTTGATGGGTTCTTGGGGGCAAAACTAGTTGGTTAAGCAATCCGTAGGAATCAAACTGAGTGGCTGAGGGATCCTTAAGGATTCTATAGGTTAACTGATGAACCATATGAGATGGTTGAGGGATCCTCAGGGATGAAACTGTTTGGCTAGCAATCCTCAGGAATCATACGGGTTGGTTGAGGGATCCTCAGTGGTTCTCTTGTCTTGCAAAGGATCCTCAGTGATCATATAGGTTGGTTGAGGGATTCTCAGTGGTTCTCTTGTCTTACAAAGGATCCTCAGTGATCATATGGGTTGGTTGAGGGATCCTCAGGGATCATATAAGTTATCTGATGAACCATGAAGGATGGTTAAGGGATCCTCAGGGATTAAACTGTTTGGCTAGCGATCCTCAGGAATCATATGGCTTGGTTGAGGGATGCTCAGTGTGGTTCTCTTGTCTTACTAAGGATCCTCATGGGTTGGTTGAGGGATCCTCAGGAATCATATGGGTTGTTTAAGGGATCCTCAGTGGTTATCTTGTCTTATTAATGATGCTCAGGAATTATACGGGTTAGTTAAGGGATCCTTATTGGTTCTCGTGTCTTACTAAGGATCCTGAGGGATAATATAGGCTGGTTGAGGGATCCTCAGGAATCATATGGGTTGGTTGAGGGATTCTCAGGAATTATACGGGTTGGTTGAGGGATCCTTAGTGGTTCTCTTGTCTTACTAAGGATCCTGAGGGATAATATACGATGGTTGAGGGATCCTTGGGGATCATATGTGTTGGTTGAGGGATCCTCAACAGGCTGGTTGAGGCATCCTTAGTGGTTCTCTTGTCTTACTAAGGATCCTAAGGGATAACATAGGTTGGTTGAGGGATCCTTGGGGATCATATGGGTTGGCTGAGGGATCCTCAGGGATCATAAGGGTTGGTTAAGGGAACATCACGGGTTCTCTAACCTGGCTAGGGATCCTTAGGGGTCTTCTGGATTGGTTTGTAGTGATTTTATTGAGGGTGATCAGTCTATAGGTTCCGGATACTCATACATCAGATATTTCACCCGATCACATGGAGAGAGTCCAGAGCAGGTACCAGGACATGAGACGCTTTTCCTTTTTCTTCTCTTAGTTGTGGATGGGAGAGGAGAGCGGAGTCACCATGCCATTGAGGTGAATCTGCACTCATCAGCCACCACAACCAGAAGCCTATGTAACCTTGTGAGACACTTCCACCTCACACCACAGAGCAGCTGCCAGCAGTAAAGTGGATCCAGATGATGATCCAGACTCCGAGCTCTCACCTTCTGCTGATGGACATTGTGCTGGATTCTCACCCGCAAAGTCTTTTCCCCTCTCCGGCATAGAACAAATTGTTTCCTTCTCAGGTGCTGAAGATGCTGCAGAACATGGGGATCCTCCCGCTGCACCACACAGGGGTTCATCCCACCACACAGGGAATCCTCCCACCGCACAGGGGATCCCCCCAGCACAATGCACAAGGAATCCTCCCACCGCACAGGGGATCCCCCCAGCACATCGCACAAGGAATCCTCCCACCGCACAGGGGATCACCCCAGCACAATGCACAAGGAATCCTCCCACCACACAGGGAATCCTCCCACCACACCGCACAGGGATCCCCCCCAGCATACCACACAGGGGATCCCCCCAGCACACAGGGAGTTCTTCCAACGCACTGCACCGCACAAGGGATCCCCCCAACACACAGGAAATCCTCCCACTGCACTGCACCGCAAAGGGGATCCTGCCACTGCACCGCACAGGGGATCCTCCCACAACACCGCACAGGGGATCCTGCCACCGCAACGCACAGGGGATCCCCCCAGCACACAGGGGATTCTCCCAACGCACTGCACCGCACAGGGGATCCCTCCAGCACACAGGAAATCCTCCCACTGCACTGCACCGCAAAGGGGATCCTGCCACCGCACCGCACAGGGGATCCTCCCACAACACCGCACAGGGGATCCTCCCACAACACCGCACAGGGGATCCTGCCACCGCAACGCACAGGGGATCCTCCCACAACACCGCACAGGGGATCCTGCCACCGCAATGCACAGGGGATCCCCCCAGCACACAGGGGATTCTCCCAACGCACTGCACCGCACAGGGGATCCCCCCAGCACACAGGGGATTCTCCCAACGCACTGCACCGCACAGGGGATCCTGCCACCGCACCGCACAGGGGATCCTTCCACAACACCGCACAGGGGATCCTGCCACCGCAACGCACAGGGGATCCCCCCAGCACACAGGGAATTCTCCCAACGCACTGCACCGCACAGGGGATCCCCCCAGCACACAGGGAATTCTCCCAACGCACTGCACCGCACAGGGGATCCTTCCACCGCATCGCACATGAAATACAACCACCACCACCACACCAGTGATCCTCCCACCGCACTGCACAGTACTGTATGACAATATTATGGGAGTACTATATGTCAGTGTTATTTAAGTACAATATGACAAATGTGTCTATGCTCCCATACCCCCAGCATGTGACCTGCGCTGACACACTGTAACAGACAGGCAGCTGTATATACCCCTATACCCCCAGCATGTGACCTGCGCTGACACACTGTAACAGACAGGCAGCTGTATATATAACCCCATACCCCCAGCATGTGTCCTGCGCTGACACACTGTAACAGACAGGCAGCTGTATATACCCCTATACCCCCAGCATGTGACCTGCGCTGACACACTGTAACAGACAGGCAGCTGTATATATAACCCCATACCCCCAGCATGTGACCTGCGCTGACACACTGTAACAGACAGGCAGCTGTATATACCCCCATACCCCCAGCATGTGACCTGCGCTGACACACTGTAACAGACAGGCAGCTGTATATATACCCCTATACCCCCCCACATGTGACCTGCGCTGACACACTGTAACAGACAGGCAGCTGTATATATACCCCCATACCCCCAGCATGTGACCTGCGCTGACACACTGTAACAGACAGGCAGCTGTATATACCCCTATACCCCTAGCATGTGACCTGCGCTGACACACTGTAACAGACAGGCAGCTGTATATACCCCTATACCCCCCACATGTGACCTGCGCTGACACACTGTAACAGACAGGCAGCTGTATATATACCCCCATACCCCCAGCATGTGACCTGCGCTGACACACTGTAACAGACAGGCAGCTGTATATATACCCCCATACCCCCAGCATGTGACCTGCGCTGACACACTGTAACAGACAGGCAGCTGTATATACCCCTATACCCCCAGCATGTGTCCTGCGCTGACACACTGTAACAGACAGGCAGCTGTATATACCCCCATACCCCCAGCATGTGACCTGCGCTGACACACTGTAACAGACAGGCAGCTGTATATACCCCTATACCCCCAGCATGTGTCCTGCGCTGACACACTGTAACAGACAGGCAGCTGTATATACCCCTATACCCCCAGCATGTGTCCTGCGCTGACACACTGTAACAGACAGGCAGCTGTGTGTATATCCCCCTTCCCAGCGGTGCAGTCTGTTATAGGACGGTATAATCCTCCATTATAGGATGATTACAGTTTATTCACACCGAGCGTCGGCGCAGAACAACTAAATAAAGTTTTATAGGAAACGTTTCCCCCTCCGGCCGCTGCCGCCTCCTGCGAAGGAAACGCGGGCGACGTGGGCGACACGTCCTGTAATAAAGCCTCGAAAATCGCCCCAATTCTATAAAAGTTTCCTGTGATTAGGAGGCAGAATTACTCTGGGATAGTCAGGCAGTTACAGACCCTCGTAAATCCCCCCGCGCTGTACTCCCCCCGCTGCCGCCGCCGCCGCCATGTGACCGCTGCCAGGGTGTGGGAATTATTCAGTGTAATGTGTAATCTGCTGCCAATGGAGCCCGGGGGGGGGGGCCTAATTACAGGATAACACGACCTCCCCCGCCTCCTGGCGCACAGTCAGCGCTCCACTTTGTTGCGTATTTCGTGCCGCCAGGATCCCATTAGGAAGGGATTTGTTTAATCCAGTCCTCCATGTTACCAGCGCTCAATCACTCAAAGATGTGGGGAGGATGGGACCCCGGCGGGTGGGCGGCCAAGACCCCCGGAGCCCTGGCCTGGACCAGCCATGGTCATCGTCATGGACTCCCCCCCCCCCCCCCCGGGACCCCCGACCCCCTTATACTCCTCACCGATCGATCACTTCCTAATGGGTTTCATATGAGTTATTTACGAGGCGTCTGGGAGACGATGCGTTCCGCGGCCAGCGCCATAAAGACGGTTTAAAGGGGAATTTATGGGTGGAATGAAGTGATAAAGTGTCTGAAGCTATTATATAAGAAGAGGGAAGACGGAGGAGGAGGAGGAGGAGGAGGAGGAGGAGGAAGAACCTGCACCCTATATACCAATATAAGAGAGCCTGGATTATAGAGTAATCCCCCATGTCCTGCAACACATGATCTGTTATTTCCAGTCTTCCAGGACTTATTAGCTGCTGTATGTCCTGCAAGAAGTGGTGTATTCTCTCCAGTGTGACACAGTGCTCTCTGCTGCCACCTCTGTCCATGTCAGGAACTGTCCAGAGCAGGAGAGGTTTTCTATGGGGATTTGCTGCTGCTCTGGACAGTTCCTGACATGGACAGAGGTGGCAGCAGAGAGCACTGTGTCAGACTGGAGATAATACACCACTTCCTGCAGGACATATAGCAGCTGATAAGTACTGGAAGACTGGAGAGAATACACCACTTCCTGCTGGACATCCGGCAGCTGATAAGTACTGGAAGACTGGAGAGAATACAACACTTTCTGAAACCAAGAGAGGACCTTGCATGTTACAGAGTGAAGTCCGGCTCTCCTGCAGGGGCCCTTGGTGTTGAAAAGATGCAGATGTAGCCAAGACGCCGACACCAGAGGAGGAAGATGCAGCTAAAGAGGTGCGAAACAGATGGTGCAGATGCGACTGGGGCTGGGCAGCTAATAGTGTGAGCAGCGCGCGGAGTGTGCACTCACTAATACTAGTATTGGGCTGTGAGATTTAGAACCCAGAAGCTCCATGGGGCGGAAGCAGAAGATGCCAGCCAAACCGGGGCGGCTAAGGGGCTACCCACCGGGAGAGGCAGGGGAGCAACCGGATACAGGTCATCCCCGGGACACACACCTCTCATATACCGCATATATATATATATATATACACACACTGCAAAGCAGGAGACCGGAGGAGGATGGAGAGCAGGAGCACACTATATTACCAGTCATAGCACCAGTATTATAGCAGTTATATTCCTGTATATAGGAGCAGTATTATAGTAGTATATTCCTGTATATAGGAGCAGTATTATAGTAGTATATCCTTGTATATAGGAGGCAGTATTATAGTAGTTATATTCCTGTATATAGGGAGCAGTATTATAGCAGTTATATTCCTGTATATAGGAGCAGTATTATAGTAGTATATCCTTGTATATAGGAGGCAGTATTATAGTAGTATATCCCTGTATATAGGAACAGTATTATAGTAGTTATATTCCTGTATATAGGAGCAGTATTATAGTAGTTATATCCCTGTATATAGGAGCAGTATTATAGTAGTTATATTCCTGTATATAGGAGCAGTATTATAGTAGTATATTCCTGTATATAGGAGCAGTATTATAGCAGTTATATTCCTGTATATAGGAGCAGTATTATAGTAGTATATTCCTGTATATAGGAGCAGTATTATAGTAGTATATTCCTGTATATAGGAGCAGTATTATAGTAGTTATATCCCTGTATATAGGAGCAGTATTATAGTAGTATATCCCTGTATATAGGAGCAGTATTATAGTAGTATATTCCTGTATATAGGAGCAGTATTATAGTAGTTATATCCCTGTATATAGGGAGCAGTATTATAGTACTTATATCCCTGTATATAGGAGCAGTATTATAGTAGTTATATTCCTGTATATAGGGGTAGTATTATAGTAGTTATATTCCTGTATATAAGAGCAGTATATAGTAGTATATTCGTGTATATAGGAGCAGTATTATAGTAGTTATATTCCTGTATATAGGAGCAGTATTATAGTAGTTATATTCCTGTATATAGGAGCAGTATTATAGTAGTTATATTCCTGTACTCACATGTCTGGAACCTATGTCTTCCCCATTCTGTGAGAGCAGCAATGGTAAGTGTAATACCATATCCATACTTGTGTCGTTTGGGGGCGGCCTTCCCCGCTGGTGGTGCTGGCTGGGTTTTGGTGGGGCTTTTTGGGTCTGGTCCTGTGACATTGGGGTTGCAGGGCCGTTCCATGGCCTCCCTTCCCTGCACGTGCACGCTTTGCGGGGTTGGCGGTCGCTGACCGACACGGTGTGGAGTTGGCGTAGGGACCCGTGTGGACCAGAGGACCTGCGCGGTGGTACACGGGGCAATATGGCTTGATCAATTCATATACAGACACTCTGGTGTTGATTTTTAATATAGGCCAAGCGGCATTAGTATCAGCCATAGATGGGATGTGCAGCGGTTCCATTCTCTCCAGTTCGTGTATTATAGTAGTTATATTCCTGTATATAGGAGCAGTATTATAGTAGTTATATCCCTGTATATAGGAGCAGTATTATAGTAGTATATTCCTGTATATAGGAGCAGTATTATAGTAGTATATTCCTGTATATAGGGGGCAGTATTATAGTAGTATATCCCTGTATATAGGAGCAGTATTATAGTAGTATATCCCTGTATATAGGGGGCAGTATTATAGTAGTTATATCCCTGTATATAGGGGGCAGTATTATAGTAGTATATCCCTGTATATAGGAGCAGTATTATAGTAGTATATCCCTGTATATAGGGGGCAGTATTATAGTAGTTATATCCCTGTATATAGGGAGCAGTATTATAGTAGTTATATCCCTGTATATAGGAGCAGTATTATAGTAGTTATATTCCTGTATATAGGAGCAGTATTATAGTAGTTATGTTCCTGTATATAGGAGCAGTATTATAGTAGTTATATTCCTTTATATAGGAGCAGTATTATAGTAGTTATATTCCTGTATATAGGAGCAGTATTATAGTAGTTATATTCCTGTATATAGGGGCAGTATTATAGTAGTTATATTCCTGTATATAGGAGCAGTATTATAGTAGTTATGTTCCTGTATATAGGAGCAGTATTATAGTAGTTATATTCTTGTACATAGATAGGGAGCAGTATTATAGCAGTTGTATTCAGACTTTATTCACATGTTCTCCATTGTATTGTGGACCTTGCAGGGATATTGATGGCGCTCATTCCCAGCGCAGTGAATACAGCGATTATCTCAGTTCGCTGTTCAGCTATTAATAAACTGGTAACAAGTTTCCTGCTGTGCCGCTGCGCCCTCTATATATTACGGCTATAAAACTCTTTTTAGATGTAGTCAATAGTAAAAGGCAGGAAAGTGCAGATTAATAGACGGTAACGCTCTCAGTATATAAAGCGTGCGATGTAATAAGAGCGTCAGGAGCCGCCGCCACCCAGAGGTTAAACGCTTCATCTTCATTAAAGCCCCTGATCCCCTTCCCCCGGCCCTGGGCCCCCCACTGCGTCTCCTCACATTATGGACGTGTTTATATAATGAGAGCTGAAGAATTAAGGAATAACTTGCAGGAAAGACGCAACATTAACTCATTCCTCGTGTGTTCTCTAATATTCTATTTAGTATTATTATACAGGAACTAAGCAGACAGAACATTAAAACCACCTGCGGGGACTTTTCCAGCAGTTTGCTCTTCTGTACGCCCCATGGCCCTGTCCCTAGTCTTCCGTCCTTTGATATTATTAGTCAGAAGTAACCACTACACCACTTCCTGCAGGACATACAGCAGCTAATAAGTAATGGACTTTTTTTATATAGAAGTAAATTACAAATCTATGTAAATTTCTGAAACCAGTTGATTTGAAAGAAAAAAGATTTTTGCAATATATAAAATATAAGAAAACAAAGGAATGTTCTAATTATATGAAAATGATACAGTACATTGGATTAACACTGCAGCCATCCAACAACCAGCATGCAGCAGGATCTGTAGTGGGATACTGTAAGGACACATAATAGGACATATGATCCTACACATGGCAGTATATCCATAGAGCTGTCTATATCACTGACTGTATTCCGGGGTCCTCACCCCTGAGTGTACACTCCTTAGCATTGCTGCTCCTGAGCTGCAGTGAGTTCTGCAGCTTCTCCATTGTTTTCTGGACACAGCGCCATGCATTTTGTAGTGGCCACATCTGGTACTGCAGCTATGTTACATTTATTTGTAAGTACCAGGTATGGCCACTACAAGAATATAGGGCGCTGTTTGTGTTAAAAACCCTCAGCTGACCATGGCAGTCCCACCGATCTGTTATTGGTCCCTAATCCTGAACGTCACATGGCTTCTCTCATTACATTGTATGGACATGCAGCTGATTGGACTAAACTGCAAGTGGTAAATTGCGCCAGGAAAGTGCCACCTGCATTGCCCCATGTGGTCGCCCCCTGTAGTCGGACTTCTGACAGACCTATCACTGGTATTATACACCCCCTCCCCCCCCAGTCGGCAGCCGTAATGCATTAGGGGGTAAACATTTCTGCTGCCCATTACAATGCACTGAGCGGCGAGGTGGAATGGCTGCCGGGGGACAGACGCCGCACCACCCTCCCATCTATTACAATTTCACGGTAATTGACAGAAGCCTTCTTCACTGAATGAGACTGTCTGGGGGTGAAGATTCCAGCAGGTGTCAAAGAGAGAATGGAGATGGATGAGATACATCGTACCGCGGCGGTGCACACCACCGTATAGACGCCACATCGACAAATTATCCCCGCTACCTCATTTATAAGGATCAAATACGTGGAAACCTTTCCTGCTGCAAAGTCCAACCGAGCCAACAAGGGGTTAAGGGTTAACCCTTCCACTGCCGGCACTAGAAAGAGGCCTCATTGTCTCCTTACAGGTATATAGACGCAGGAAGATAGAATCCTCACCGCTCAGCTCCATCCTTTACTACACATTGACTTGTGAGCAGGAGAAGCTGTGTACATTACCAGGTCAGTGTCTGGCAGCGGCTTCTCTCTCCTGGGAACAAAGTGACTGGTTGTGTTGGAATCTAATTGCCTGATCCTTCTTTTCTCTGTCACTGTGAGAATTGGATCAGTGTTCCCCAACCTGTTGCTTTAAAGGGGGATTCTGCTGAGACATAACTCCTGATATGTTTCTGCCCATGGTGAGACTGACTATTCCTTCAATACTTGTTATTGTCTATTCAGTCTCCTTCCCCAAGTTCTGAGCTGCCGCTTTCTGCTGAAGACACAAGCATCTGTGTGTGAGCTTTTCTCTCTGTCTCCTCCCCCTCCCACCTCTGAGACGGCTGATGTAAACAAGTCCCTGGCAGGCTTTATCTGCAACATTGTAGCTTCTTTGTAATGCTGGGAAGGTTATTCTAACATCAAGTAGCTAATGAACTCACTGTGATTATCCCTCCCAGCAATACAAAGAAACTACAATGTTGCAGATAAAGCCTGCCAGGGACTTCAGGGACATTAGCTGTCTCAGGGCCAGCAGAGATTCGATATCATGGGTAACAGGCTGAAGGTCGGGGCAGGTAGAGGTCAGGTGTCATGGGTAACAGGCTGGAGGTCAGGTGTCGTGGGTAACAGGCTGGAGGTCGGAGCAGGTAGAGGTCAGGTGCCATGGGTGACAGGCTGGAGGTCAGGGCAGGTAGAGGTCAGGTGCCGTGGGTAACAGGCTGGAGGTCAGGGCAGGTAGAGGTCAGGTGCCGTGGGTAACAGGCTGGAGGTCAGGTGTCGTGGGTAACAGGCTGGAGGTCGGGGCAGGTAGAGGTCAGATGTCATGGGTAACAGGCTAGAGGTCAGGTGTCGTGGGTAACAGGCTGGAGGTCAGGTGTCGTGGGTAACAGGCTGGAGGTCGGGGCAGGTAGAGGTCAGATGTCATGGGTAACAGGCTAGAGGTCAGGTGTCGTGGGTAACAGGCTGGAGGTCAGGTGTCGTGGGTAACAGGCTGGAGGTCGGGGCAGGTAGAGGTCAGGTGCCATGGGTGACAGGCTGGAGGTCAGGGCAGGTAGAGGTCAGGTGTCATGGGTAACAGGCTAGAGGTCAGGTGTCATGGGTGACAGGCTGGAGGTCAGGGCAGGTAGAGGTCAGGTGCCATGGGTGACAGGCTGGAGGTCAGGTAGAGGTCAGGTGTTGTGGGTGATAGGCTGGAGGTCAGGGCAGGTAGAGGTCAGGTGTCATGGGTGACAGGCTGGAGGTCAGGGCAGGTAGAGGTCAGGTGTCATGGGTAACAGGCTGGAGGTCAGGTAGAGGTCAGGTGTCGTGGGTGATAGGCTGGAGGTCAGGGCAGGTAGAGGTCAGGTGTCATGGGTAACTGACTGGAGGTCAGGGCAGGTAGAGGTCAGGTGTCATGGGTAACTGACTGGAGGTCAGGGCAGGTAGAGGTCAGGTGTCATGGGTAACTGGCTGGAGGTCAGGGCAGATGATAAAATCATCTTATTGCTCAGGCACTACAATATGGGAGAGGGGTCCTAAATAGTCACAGGAGTTGAGGAAACACGCTGGGCACCATCAGCAACACAGCAGAGCTGAGCAGCACCCGGAGCAGCAGAATGAAAGCAAAGGCCAGCAGGCAGCATGTCACACACTGATCTTATGTACCTTAGGGTGGTATTACACAGGCCGATGGGGGCTCGATAATACCTTTAAACGAGCAGCGATCTGCTAAATCGTCGCTCGTTTACTGGACCTATTTCACGGGCCGATAGTCGTTAAACAAGGGCTGCAGGGATATCGTTACCGATGTCCCTGCAGCCCTCGCTTAACTATATACATTACCTATCCACGTTCCAGGGCTGCTGCTGCGGTCTTCTCCACGGGTCCCGCGCGCTCAGAGTGGTCTGTCTGAAGCTAGAGCGCACAGGACCCGGGGAGAAGACCGCAGCAGCAGCCCTGGAACGTGGATAGGTAATGTATATCGTCAGTAGCCTGCGGCACACCACTATTACACGTAGCGGTGCGCGGTCGGCACCTGACGAAAATAGGTCCAAACCTATATCAATGATCAACTGATGATCGTTGTCATCGGCTGATTGCTCTATTACATGGAGCAATAATCGTCCGAATCTCGTTTTCCCTGACTCTCTGACTGCCGGAGCCGCTCTCTTTCAAGAGGCCCCAGAGTCAGGATGCACTGTAGGCAGCTTAGAAACGTTCTCTGTATTAGAGGAGGAAAGCTTCTTGGTTTCCATCTTATCCGAGGATGAAGCATTGATCTCATCAATAAGATTGAACTCCCCGGCAGAGGAAAAACGTCTCGAAGACAAGCTGCACTGAGAAGAGGCGCTCCAGGCAATCTAGGAGAGGAAGATCTCATTTCCTGTAGATTTCATCCATAAAGTCCTTTACAAAATCCTTATCCTTTATTACACGGCCCTGCGAGGGAAAGAGCGACAAGGGGGGTCCAGTGTCCAGTATCCAGTATCCAGCACAGGAGATCAGCCTCCTCCAGGACCAGTTGCTTCTGCTAGATATATACAGTAAAACTACTATAATACTGCTCCTATACACAGGAATATACTACTATAATACTGCTCCTATATACAGGAATATACTACTATAATACTGCTCCTATATACAGGAATATAACTACTATAATACTGCTCCTATATACAGGAATATACTACTATAATACTGCTCCTATATACAGGAATATACTACTATAATACTGCTCCTATATACAGGAATATAACTACTATAATACTGCTCCCTATATACAGGAATATAACTGCTATAATACTGCTCCTATATACAGGAATATAACTGCTATAATACTGCTCCTATATACAGGAATATAACTACTATAATACTGCCCCCTATATACAGGGATATAACTACTATAATACTGCTCCTATATACAGGGATATAACTACTATAATACTGCTCCCTATATATAGGAATATAACTACTATAATACTGCTCCTATATACAGGAATATACTACTATAATACTGCTCCTATATACAGGAATATGACTACTATAATACTGCTCCTATATACAGGAATATACTACTATAATACTGCTCCCTATATATAGGAATATAACTACTATAATACTGCTCCTATATACAGGAATATACTACTATAATACTGCTCCTATATACAGGAATATACTACTATAATACTGCTCCCTATATACAGGAATATAACTACTATAATACTGCTCCTATATACAGGAATATACTACTATAATACTGCTCCTATATACAGGAATATAACTACTATAATACTGCTCCCTATATACAGGAATATAACTACTATAATACTGCTCCCTATATACAGGGATATAACTACTATAAAACTGCTCCTATATACAGGAATATAACTACTATAATTGTAGGTAGTGAGATTCAGAAGCCTGCACCGCTCCAAAATATGCACTGTCTGGATGGGAACCGTGGATGGGTTTCTGGCCGGACAATGAATGTGAATGTGGCTGCTGGAAGGGGGTGCAAACTACAGAGGCAAGGTATACTGAAGTTAAAGGAAAGAAACACGTAGTAGCACTCACCCTTTTTATCCTCAGCTAAGCGGCTTTATTACATTTCACAAGTTGCGGGGAGGGAGAGGGTTCAGGTGTGTACGCGTCCTGGGGCGGCCGTTTCGGGGATACGCCCCCTTTGTCGACCAGGTCGACAAAGGGGGCGTATCCCCGAAACGGCCGTCCCAGGACGCGTACACACCTGAACCCTCTCCCTCCCCGCAACTTGTGAAATGTAATAAAGCCGCTTAGCTGAGGATAAAAAGGGTGAGTGCTACTACGTGTTTCTTTCCTTTAATAACTACTATAATACTGCTCCTATATACTGGAATATAACTACTATAATACTGCTCCTATATACAGGAATATAACTACTATAATACTGCTCCTATATACAGAGATATACTACTATAATACTGCCCCCTATATACAGGAATATAACTACTATAATACTGCTCCTATATACAGGAATATACTACTATAATACTGCCCCCTATATACAGGAATATAACTGCTATAATACTGCTCCTATATACAGGAATATACTACTATTATACTGCTCCTATATACAGGGATATACTACTATAATACTGCCCCCTATATACAGGAATATAACTGCTATAATACTGCCCCCTGTGTATAGAATATATTGTATATTGTATGAGGAGTATTATGTTCTTCCCGTTATATTGGACGTTGTGACTCTGTGTTGGTCGGCCGCCCGGTGGGATTGATCAGGTGACTATGTAAATGAGCTCGGTGCTGGCTCCTGTAATGAGGGATGGGAGGGCTGAGCGGGTTACATCTTGCTCCTGTCTCATCGCCTCTAATTAACATTCAGTCCTGACCTCTCCGCCGCAGAGACAAGTGGAGGATCCTGAGCGCAGCCAATTATCCTCATCCACTCAGAAGTACAAAGAGGCTGACGGGCGAGGACTCTGCGAAGGGAGGCGGCTGCTTACAAGGGCTTTACTGGGAGTTCTCGCTTTGTAATTTAATAACAGAACAAGGCAGAATAGTCATCTCCTGTCCTACAGCGCCACCTCCTGGAGACAACAAGGAGCTGCACCTTAGGTTTTAGAGAAATAATTGCAAGAGCAGCAGCTGAGGTGTGGGATGAGGTTCTGCAGCAGCTGAGGTGTGGGATGAGGTTCTGCAGCAGCTGAGGTGTGGGATGAGGTTCTGCAGCAGCTGAGGTGTGGGATGAGGTTCTGCAGCAGCTGAGGTGTACAATATGATCTCTGCATAGTGAGCGGCAGCTGAGGTGTGGGATGAGGTTCTGCAGCAGCTGAGGTGTACAATATGATCTTCTCTGCATAATGAGCGGCAGCTTCCTCTTGCTGTTGCTGATGATGGGCACCCAACAGGGCGGAGGGGTCACATGACTCCTATATCATGTAGCCCCCCCCCGCGCGCGCTATGGCCGCTATTAAGCGCTGCGCTCCTGCTGCCTTTCAGCCCTGTCAGTAGAGTCTGTGAGAGCAGATGCAGAGAGCTCCAGGGGCCCCGGACCGCTCATTCATCACTTACATAACAAAGCCCTGACCCCCATATGTGGCCCCTCACTGGATGCCCCCGCCGCCTGCCTGCAGCTCTGTCATCACTTATTATGGGGCCAGTCTCAAGTGGTGGCCGCCTGCCGGAGCCCAATCCCTTTGTGCTCCCATGCATCCGCTACTCCCGACACCGCATGACCGATACACCAGACCAGACACCGCACGACCGATACACCAGACCAGACACCGCACGACCGATACACCAGACCAGACACCGCACGACCGATACACCAGACCAGACACCGCACGACCGATACACCAGACCAGACACCGCACGACCGACACACCCGACACCGCACGACCGACACACCCGACACCGCACGGACTGCATAACCACTGGAGATAAGCGAGCATGCTTCTTCTAGCTGACTATTGGCTGGAGCACTGGTACTGGCACCTGATAGGGAGGGCTGCAGGGACAGTGAAGGTGTAGGGCTTAGTGTGGTTAGTCAGGGACTGGGATTAGCTCACAAACATACCCAGCACTCCTTTCCAGGACTAACACAATGTCAGCGCTCCCCTGGCGCTTAGGTGAGACATCGCGGACATATTGTGTAATAGAACATGAACATGCCAGCGCTTTAGGATATTTCGGCCTGTAGTCGGCTCGCCTGTGAGGACATTGCAGCAATCTGAGGGGACCACAAACCCTGAACCTTTCTGGGCTCCAACCTGCACGGCTGGCGTCTGTGTACCCCAGTGTCCTTGGCTGAGGATCCCATAGGACCCCTTTGCTTAAGATGCCGTCCTGCAACCACCACAGTAGGGAAGGGAGACGACCTTGTCCAGACCTGAATTACAATGGTTTCAAGATGCCAGAATCTGACCCGGAGGCTCCTGGAGTGGGCCTGGCTCCAGGGGACAGCCGGAATACATAAGGTTCATTGAACCCAATACTGACATCAGCTCTGGAGCATCACTACAGGTGGAGAAAGTCAGGGAGATGGTGGGGCCAGAGGGTGATGGTGGAGCCAGAGAGAGACTGTGGGCCATACCAAGTGGTCCTGCAATTGTTCCCCAGAGCCCCCACTCGTGGCAAGCTGCCATGAAGAGAGGGAAGTTTGTCTGTTTGAGAGGGAAGTAATTGTCTGCGCTGTGTGACGATCAGCAGGGAAGCCGCCACCACCAGGCTGATCACCATCAGCACATCTTACTGAAGCACCCCACATGGTCACCGCCAGGCTCTCACCCACAATTATAAGGAGGGTCACCACCAGACCCATCACCAATGTGTGGCTATATTATCCGGCAGTGACCTCACCAATGTGTGTGTATATTATACAGCAGTGACATCACCAATGTGTGGATATATTATACAGCAGTGACATCACCAATGTGTGGCTATATTATACGGCAGTGACATCACCAATGTGTGGATATATTATACAGCAGTGACATCACTAATGTGCAGATATCTAGATAATAATCATTAAGAAAGCTTCTGTATAATTTCCCTTTAAAAAAAATACTGTACAGTGCAGGAGGTGACAGGTTCACACACAGGTCAATGCTGCTGCCTCAGGGTCACAGGTCACTTCTCTGCTTCTCCACCAGGGGGCACCTCTGGTTTCCTGAGCTTATAATGTTCTTCTGGAAGATTCCTCAGACGCTCAGCTGCCTGGGAGCAAGAGGTAAATACAAAAACATTAGACAAGGTGACCGGAGGAGGAGGACCCAGCAGGTCGGGGGTAGGTACAGACCATACAGGGATGGGAGGAAGAGGAGGGCCCAGCAGGGCGGGGGTAGGTACAGACCATACAGGGATGGGAGGAAGAGGAGGAGGGCCCAGCAGGGCGGGGGTAGGTACAGACCATACAGGGATGGGAGGAAGAGGAGGAGGGCCCAGCAGGGCGGGGGTAGGTACAGACCATACAGGGATGGGAGGAAGAGGAGGAGGGCCCAGCAGGGCGGGGGCAGGTACAGACCATACAGGGATGGGAGGAAGAGGAGGGCCCAGCAGGGCAGGGGCAGGTACAGACCATACAGGGATGGGAGGAAGAGGAGGGCCCAGCAGGGCAGGGGCAGGTACAGACCATACAGGGATGGGAGGAAGAGGAGGGCCCAGCAGGGCGGAGGCAGGTACAGACCATACAGGGATGGGAGGAAAAGGAGGGCCCAGCAGGGCGGGGGCAGGTACAGACCATACTGGGATCTCAGTAATTCTGGAGGAGGGCCCAGCAGGGCGGGGGCAGGTACAGACCATACAGGGATGTGAGGAAGAGGAGGGCCCAGCAGGGCGGGGGTAGGTACAGACCATACTGGGATGGAGGAGAGCCCAGCAGGGCGGGGGCAGGTACAGACCATACAGGGATGTGAGGAAGAGGAGGGCCCAGCAGGGCAGGGGCAGGAACAGACCATACAGGGATGGGAGGAAGAGGAGGGCCCAGCAGGGCAGGGGCAGGTACAGACCATACAGGGATGGGAGGAAGAGGAGGGCCCAGCAGGGCGGGGGCAGGTACAGACCATACAGGGATGGGAGGAAAAGGAGGGCCCAGCAGGGCGGAGGCAGGTACAGACCATACAGGGATGGGAGGAAAAGGAGGGCCCAGCAGGGCGGGGGCAGGTACAGACCATACTGGGATCTCAGTAATTCTGGAGGAGGAGGAGGGCCCAGCAGGGCAGGGGCAGGTACAGACCATACAAGGATGGGAGGAAGAGGAGGAGGAGGCCATAAGGATAACCCTGCTCTGTATACTCAGGGTTCTCCCACCATAATCTATAATATTTTTCATGCTCTCAGCTCACCTGCTCCGCTGTCAGGTCCCTCTGAGCTTGGGCCAACATCTCGTATCCCACCATGAACTTACGTACAGAGGCAGAGCGCAGGAGCGGGGGGTAGTAGTGAGCGTGGAGCTGCCAGTGGCTGCAGTCCTCACCCAGGTGACAACCAGTCGGGGCCCCTGTAGAGAACGACGGCAACAATGTAATCATACAGGACTGTGCAGTAACAACATAACCCACCAGGGATAGTTGTCTCAACCTTGTCAGTACTCTAGCCCACCAGGGATGCTTGTGTCATCCCCTTCAGCCACGTAGCACACTATGGTTGTTAGACTGCAGACAGGGCGGAGGCACTCCATCATGGTCAGGCACTCAATGCAGCTATTTTGGAGGGGTCTCAGAACTGGTTTTGGGCTCTGGATCTCTAGTGATATTACTCACCGTGCCAGCCCATGGAGTACGGGAAGGAGATCTCAAACAGGTTGTCGTACTTGCAGAGCAATCGCTTCATGATGGAAGCCAAACCTGAGGAGAGAAGAAGAGACGGACATCACAGGACATTCAGGAGTACTCCGTCCATGTCAGGAACCGTCCAGAGCAGCAGCAAATCCCCATAGAAAACCTCTCCTGCTCTGGACAGTTCCTGACATGGACAGAGGTGGCAGCAGAGAGCACTGTGTCAGACTGGAGATAATACACCACTTCCTGCAGGACATACAGCAGCTGATAAGTACTGAAAGACTAGTAGTAGTAAGAGGTATAGGAGGTAGATGGGCGTCAGTGGTCTCTGTACGGGAGTCTGTAGGCGGGCGTCAGTGGTCTCAGTACCGAAGTCAGTAGGCGGGCGTCAGTGGTCTCAGTACGGGGTCGGTAGGCGGGCGTCAGTGGTCTCAGATGTAGGTGGTAATACTTACTGTCCCTTTCTGCACCACTGAGGTCCTGCAGACGGGTCACATGACGCCGCGGTAGAAGAAGAGTCTGGAATGGCCAAACCGCCCAGTACGGGACCAGCACCAGCCAGTGGTCATTGCTCAGCACCAGCCGCTCCTGAAGACACAGAAAAATGTTAACTCTTACATATACCTCTCCTCTACACAGCCCACCCACCTTCTTCTCCTCCTCCCCCCAGCACCATATCCTCTACACAGCCCACCCACCTTCTTCTCCTCCTCCCCCAGCACCATATCCTGTACACAGCCCACCCACCTTCTTCTCCTCCTCCCCCCAGCACCATATCCTGTACACAGCCCACCCACCTTCTTCTCCTCCTCCCCCAGCACCATATCCTGTACACAGCCCACCCACCTTCTTCTCCTCCTCCCCCCAGCACCATATCCTGTACACAGCCCACCCACCTTCTTCTCCTCCTCCCCCCAGCACCATATCCTGTACACAGCCCACCCACCTTCTTCTCCTCCTCCCCCCAGCACCATATCCTGTACACAGCCCACCCACCTTCTTCTCCTCCTCCCCCAGCACCATATCCTGTACACAGCCCACCCACCTTCTCCTCCTCCCCTCAGCACCATATCCTGTACACAGCCCACCCACCTTCTTCTCCTCCTCCCCCAGCACCGTATCCTGTACACAGCCCACCCACCTTCCTCTCCTCCTCCCCCAGCACCGTATCCTGTACACAGCCCACCCACCTTCTTCTCCCCTCAGCACCATATCCTCTACACAGCCCACCCACCTTCTTCTCCTCCTCCCCCCAGCACCATATCCTGTACACAGCCCACCCACCTTCTTCTCCCCTCAGCACCATATCCTCTACACAGCCCACCCACCTTCTTCTCCTCCTCCCCCCAGCACCATATCCTGTACACAGCCCACCCACCTTCTTCTCCTCCTCCCCCCAGCACCATATCCTGTACACAGCCCACCCACCTTCTTCTCCCCTCAGCACCATATCCTCTACACAGCCCACCCACCTTCTTCTCCTCCTCCCCCCAGCACCATATCCTGTACACAGCCCACCCACCTTCCTCTCCTCCTCCCCCAGCACCGTATCCTGTACACAGCCCACCCACCTTCCTCTCCTCCTCCCCCCAGCACCGTATCCTGTACACAGCCCACCCACCTTTCTCTCCTCCTCCCCCAGCACCGTGTCCTGTACACCGCCCACCCACCTTCCTCTCCTCCTCCAGTTTCCCGTAGTCCAGTAACATGGGGGCGCCATGTTTCTTCAGGTATTCCCTCTGCGTCCGGTCCTCGGTCTGAGCCTCGTTCGGAAGAAAGTTACTTGCCCAGATCTGAAAGAACAGAATATTTGTAGTCTCCTCCCCCTTGTGAAGGCTCCTCCCCTTTGTCTACATGCATCTACGCTATTTCTATTTGGGAGCTTAGTGTAGTATATAATGTTACTGTGACCAGGACCAGTGATCGCTCCTCAGGAAACTACAGGGTTAACAACTATTAGAGTAAAAAGAGCAAAGGTCAAAAATATTGTAGGACGCAGAAGCGCAGTACAAAGTTCTAGAGGACTGTGCCGGGGCGGGAGGCCACACTGCAGACCATCGCACCTCCACAATATACAGCAGTACCTGGCAGTGCGGGTGCGGGTTGGAGCAGCCCATCATGGCTCCTTTATTCTCAAAGATCTGGAAATAAGAGGAGAGACGTCAGACGACTAATCACCGATTTGTTACCATGTGATGCAGTGATCGAGGCTTCCTGGACTCCAGACAGCGCTGTAACGGCAGCGAGATCTCTGCTGCTTGTGTCACTGTTCATACAGGAGATCAGGAGAGAACTTCTGAAAACAGAGTCAGATGGCAGTACCGGCCCTTTAAGGCATTATCCATACATATAATACCAATTATATATATATCTATATACACACATACTGCATAGCAGTGTACAGAACAGGCGGTGTGGGGAATAGTGAGGTGACAAGTTATGGCCTGCTCCGCCTGCACTCCACCCTGCTCCATCTGGAGGTGTCTGCCTGCCCTCAAAGGGAGCTGATGGCTAGGAGTCACACTGCAGATCGTTCACATCGTCCTCACCTGGACCCAAGGATAGGTAGCGCCCAAATCAGTGTTTATCTCCGCCCACTTGTCAATCACTGCCCGGACCTCTTCCGAGGACATTAGAGGAAGGGTGACGTCTGACCAGGGATGGAAGCACATGACCTGACTGGTGACATGTATAAAGAGTCAACAATGCACAAAAAGTAGCTGCAACATGAGTCACCCCACCACCATCTACAACCGATTTACCAAACTCCACGAGCAGATCTGGCCTGGAGTAATGGATGGTGACTGGGACCTAAAGTACAGAAAAAATAAAAGGAGTTGAGGTGCCTCATAATAATAACCCCACCCAACACCGAGCCTCCTCCTCCTCTACACCCACCCAACACCAAGCCTCCTCCTCCTCTACACCCACCCAACACCGAGCCTCCTCCTCCTCTACACCCACCCAACACCAAGCCTCCTCCTCCTCTACACCCACCCAACACCGAGCCGCCACCTCCTCCTCCTCTACACCCACCCAACACCGAGCCGCCACCTCCTCTACACCCACCCAACACCGAGCCTCCTCCTCCTCTACACCCACCCAACACCGAGCCGCCACCTCCTCCTCTACACCCACCCAACACCGAGCCGCCACCTCCTCCTCCTCTATACCCACCCAACACCGAGCCGCCACCTCCTCCTCTACACCCACCCAACACCGAGCCGCCACCTCCTCCTCTACACCCACCCAACACCGAGCCTCCTCCTCCTCCACACCCACCCAACACCAAGCCTCCTCCTCCTCTACACCCACCCAACACCGAGCCGCCACCTCCTCTACACCCACCCAACACCGAGCCGCCACCTCCTCCTCTACACCCACCCAACACCGAGCCTCCTCCTCCTCCTCTACACCCACCCAACACCGAGCCTCCTCCTCCTCTACACCCACCCAACACCGAGCCTCCTCCTCCTCTACACCCACCCAACACCAAGCCGCCACCTCCTCCTCTACACCCACCCAACACCAAGCCACCTCCTCTTCCTCTACACCCACCCAACACCGAGCCTTCTCCTCCTCTACACCCACCCAACACCGAGCCTCCTCCTCCTCCTCTACACCCACCCAACACCAAGCCACCTCCTCCTCTACACCCACCCAACACCGAGCCGCGACCACCCACCCAACACCGAGCCGCCACCTCCTCTACACCCACCCAACACCGAGCCGCCACCTCCTCCTCTACACCCACCCAACACCAAGCCTCCTCCTCCTCTACACCCACCCAACACCGAGCCTCCTCCTCCTCTACACCCACCCAACACCGAGCCTCCTCCTCCTCTACACCCACCCAACACCGAGCCTCCTCCTCCTCTACACCCACCCAACACCGAGCCTCCTCCTCCTCTACACCCACCCAACACCGAGCCTCCTCCTCCTCTACACCCACCCAACACCGAGCCTCCTCCTCCTCTACACCCACCCAACACCGAGCCTCCTCCTCCTCTACACCCACCTCCTCCTCTACACCCACCCCCTCCTCCTCTACACCCACCTCCTCCTCTACACCCACCCCCTCCTCTACACCCACCCAACACCGAGCCTCCTCCTCCTCTACACCCACCCAACACCAAGCCACCTTCTCCGCCACACCCACCCAACACCGAGCCTCCTCCTCCTCCACACCCACCCAACACCGAGCCTCCTCCTCCTCCACACCCACCCAACACCGAGCCAACTCCTCCTCTACACCCACCCAACATGAGCAACCTCCTCTCCAACAACCACCCATGACCCGGCCACCTCCTACGTTACACCCACCCAACACCTCTTCCTCTACACCCGTGACTCGGCCACCTCCCTATATTAGGTAGAAGATGCCCTTAGACTGCGGTTCCTCACCTGGATCCGGGGCATCGGGCTGCAGGGCCGGGAAATCGTTTTCAAAGATAAAAGTTCCAGTATAATCAGGATTTACCTTCAGGAGGAGAAAGAAGAATGATAATGATGATGATGATGATGATGAGAGTTGGAGTCACAAGATGAAGGAAACAAATCTTAACCCTGTGTGTGGAGTGCAGTCCAGGGGGGTGTGGGCCATACATACGTTACTTCCCTGGTGATTGCCGGACACTCAAGGCGTTGGAGCATGATCGCCGGGGGTCTGACCCTAACAGTGACATAGTCCAGGGATCTGGTGTGACTGGCGGAGATACCTGAGAAGCCACCAATCACTGTTCTCACCTTACCTGCCCCCCCGCTCTCCGGGCCCCCGGACACAGCGGATTCCTGGAGTCATGTCTAGGAACATCTTCCTGCGGGGGCTTCTCCAGCTGACCCTGCCAGGGCCGCCCCATCCGATGTGCCGAGACCAGGACCCAGTCATCATGGAGAGGATTGTACCGGATGTGCTGGTGCTCTGCAAGTATACAGACAGACCTGCAGTCCTATGTAACACCACAGATAACACAGGGATATCTCTGAGTACAGATAATGTAGTAGATGTCACCTGCAGTCCTATGTAACAGCACAGATAACACAGTGATATCCCTCTGAGTACAGATAATGTAGATGTCACCTGCAGTCCTATGTAACAGCACAGATAACACAGTGATATCTCTGAGTACAGATAATGTAGTAGTCACCTGCAGTCCTATGTAACAGCACAGATAACACAGTGATATCTCTGAGTACAGATAATGTAGTAGTCACCTGCAGTCCTATGTAACACCACAGATAACACAGTGATATCTCTGAGTACAGATAATGTAGTAGTCACCTGCAGTCCTATGTAACAGCAGAGATAACACAGTGATATCTCTGAGTACAGATAATGTAGTAGTCACCTGCAGTCCTATGTAACAGCACAGATAACACAGTGATATCTCTGAGTACAGATAATGTAGTAGTCACCTGCAGTCCTATGTAACACCACAGATAACACAGTGATATCTCTGAGTACAGATAATGTAGTAGTCACCTGCAGTCCTATGTAACAGCAGAGATAACACAGTGATATCTCTGAGTACAGATAATGTAGTAGTCACCTGCAGTCCTATGTAACACCACAGATAACACATGATATGTACAGACGTCCACCTGTCAGGAACATTTCATCCCCCCTGTATTTTATGTAGAATGGTTCTTACCACTGGGCAGGAAAGGGGTGAGAGGATCCATCACACCCAGCTCAGGGGACGCTGCCGCCTCAGCGTCCTAGCAGTCAGAAGCTGCAGGTCATGTGATCCGAATCATGTGACTGATAAATCCCGCAGCGCCTGATCACATGACAGAGGCAGCAGGAAGTGGTACTGAGCAGTGTCCATATATACAGGAGAAGTGGTACTGTGCAGTGTCCTTATATACAGGAGAAGTGGTACTGTGCACTGTCCTTATATACAGGAGAAGTGGTACTGTGCAGTGTCCATATATACAGGAGAAGTGGTACTGTGCAGTGTCCTTATATACAGGAGAAGTGGTACTGTGCACTGTCCTTATATACAGGAGAAGTGGTACTGTGCAGTGTCCATATATACAGGAGAAGTGGTACTGTGCAGTGTCCATATATACAGGAGAAGTGGTACTGTGCAGTGTCCTTATATACAGGAGAAGTGGTACTGTGCAGTGTCATTATATACAGGAGAAGTGGTACTGTGCAGTGTCCATATATACAGGAGAAGTGGTACTGTGCAGTGTCCATATATACAGGAGAAGTGGTACTGTGCACTGTCCTTATATACAGGAGAAGTGGTACTGAGCAGTGTCCATATATACAGGAGAAGTGGTACTGTGCAGTGTCCATATATACAGGAGAAGTGGTACTGTGCAGTGTCCTTATATACAGGAGAAGTGGTACTGTGCAGTGTCCATATATATATATATATATATATATATATATATACAGGCAGGAGAAGTGGTACTGTGCAGTGTCCATATATACAGGAGAAGTGGTACTGTGCAGTGTCCTTATATACAGGAGAAGTGGTACTGTGAAGTGTCCATATATACAGGAGAAGTGGTACTGTGCAGTGTCATTATATACAGGAGAAGTGGTACTGTGCAGTGTCCATATATACAGGAGAAGTGGTACTGAGCAGTGTCCATATATACAGGAGAAGTGGTACTGTGCAGTGTCCATATATACAGGAGAAGTGGTACTGTGCAGTGTCCTTATATACAGGAGAAGTGGTACTGTGCAGTGTCCATATATACAGGAGAAGTGGTACTGTGCACTGTCCATATATACAGGAGAAGTGGTACTGTGCAGTGTCCTTATATACAGGAGTAGTTGTACTGTGCAGTGTCCTTATATATATATATATATATATATATATATATATATACAGGCAGGAGAAGTGGTACTGTGCAGTGTCCTTATATACAGGAGAAGTGGTACTGTGCAGTGTCCTTATATACAGGAGAAGTGGTACTGTGCAGTGTCCATATATACAGGAGAAGTGGTACTGTGCACTGTCCATATATACAGGAGAAGTGGTACTGTGCAGTGTCCTTATATACAGGAGAAGTGGTACTGTGCAGTGTCTATATATACAGGAGAAGTGGTACTGTGCAGTGTCCTTATATACAGGAGAAGTGGTACTGTGCAGTGTCCTTATATACAGGAGAAGTGGTACTGTGCAGTGTCCATATATACAGGAGAAGTGGTACTGTGCAGTGTCCATATATACAGGAGAAGTGGTACTGTGCAGTGTCCTTATATACAGGAGAAGTGGTACTGTGCACTGTCCATATATACAGGAGAAGTGGTACTGTGCACTGTCCATATATACAGGAGAAGTGGTACTGTGCAGTGTCCTTATATACAGGAGAAGTGGTACTGTGCAGTGTCCTTATATACAGGAGAAGTGGTACTGTGCAGTGTCCTTATATACAGGAGAAGTGGTACTGTGCAGTGTCCTTATATACAGGAGAAGTGGTACTGTGCACTGTCCATATATACAGGAGAAGTGGTACTGTGCAGTGTCCTTATATACAGGAGAAGTGGTACTGTGCAGTGTCCATATATACAGGAGAAGTGGTACTGTGCAGTGTCCTTATATACAGGAGAAGTGGTACTGTGCAGTGCCTATATATATATATATATATATATATATATATATATATATATATACAGGCAGGAGAAGTGGTACTGTGCAGTGTCCATATATACAGGAGAAGTGGTACTGTGCAGTGTCCTTATATACAGGAGAAGTGGTACTGTGCAGTGTACATATATACAGGAGAAGTGGTACTGTGCAGTGTCCATATATACAGGAGAAGTGGTACTGTGCAGTGTCCTTATATACAGGAGAAGTGGTACTGTGCAGTGTCCTTATATACAGGAGAAGTGGTACTGTGCAGTGTCCATATATACAGGAGAAGTGGTACTGTGCAGTGTCCTTATATACAGGAGAAGTGGTACTGTGCAGTGTCCTTATATACAGGAGAAGTGGTACTGTGCAGTGTCCATATATACAGGAGAAGTGGTACTGTGCACTGTCCATATATACAGGAGAAGTGGTACTGTGCAGTGTCCTTATATACAGGAGAAGTGGTACTGTGCAGTGTCCTTATATACAGGAGAAGTGGTACTGTGCAGTGTACATATATACAGGAGAAGTGGTACTGTGCAGTGTCCTTATATACAGGAGAAGTGGTACTGTGCAGTGTCCATATATACAGGAGAAGTGGTACTGTGCAGTGTCCATATATACAGGAGAAGTGGTACTCTGCAGTGTCCTTATATACAGGAGAAGTGGTACTGTGCAGTGTCCTTATATACAGGAGAAGTGGTACTGTGCAGTGTCCTTATATACAGGAGAAGTGGTACTGTGCAGTGTCCATATATACAGGAGAAGTGGTACTGTGCAGTGTCCATATATACAGGAGAAGTGGTACTGTGCAGTGTCCTTATATACAGGAGAAGTGGTACTGTGCAGTGTCCTTATATACAGGAGAAGTGGTACTGTGCAGTGTCCTTATATACAGGAGAATTGGTACTGTGCAGTGTCCTTATATACAGGAGAAGTGGTACTGTGCAGTGTCCTTATATACAGGAGAAGTGGTACTGTGCAGTGTCCATATATACAGGAGAAGTGGTACTGTGCAGTGTCCATATATACAGGAGAAGTGGTACTGTGCAGTGTCCATATATACAGGAGAAGTGGTACTGTGCAGTGTCATTATATACAGGAGAAGTGGTACTGTGCAGTGTCCTTATATACAGGAGAAGTGGTACTGTGCAGTGTCCATATATATATATATATATATATATATATATATATATATATATATATATACAGGCAGGAGAAGTGGTACTGTGCAGTGTCCATATATACAGAAGTGGTACTGTGCAGTGTCCTTATATACAGGAGAAGTGGTACTGTGCAGTGTCCTTATATACAGGAGAAGTGGTACTGTGCAGTGTCCATATATACAGGAGAAGTGGTACTGTGCAGTGTCCATATATACAGGAGAAGTGGTACTGTGCAGTGTCCTTATATACAGGAGAAGTGGTACTGTGCAGTGTCCATATATACAGGAGAAGTGGTACTGTGCAGTGTCCATATATACAGGAGAAGTGGTACTGTGCACTGTCCATATATACAGGAGAAGTGGTACTGTGCAGTGTCCTTATATACAGGAGAAGTGGTACTGTGCAGTGTCCTTATATACAGGAGAAGTGGTACTGTGCAGTGTACATATATACAGGAGAAGTGGTACTGTGCAGTGTCCTTATATACAGGAGAAGTGGTACTGTGCAGTGTCCATATATACAGGAGAAGTGGTACTGTGCAGTGTCCATATATACAGGAGAAGTGGTACTGTGCAGTGTCCTTATATACAGGAGAAGTGGTACTGTGCAGTGTCCTTATATACAGGAGAAGTGGTACTGTGCAGTGTCCTTATATACAGGAGAAGTGGTACTGTGCAGTGTCCATATATACAGGAGAAGTGGTACTGTGCAGTGTCCATATATACAGGAGAAGTGGTACTGTGCAGTGTCCTTATACAGGAGAAGTGGTACTGTGCAGTGTCCTTATATACAGGAGAAGTGGTACTGTGCAGTGTCCTTATATACAGGAGAATTGGTACTGTGCAGTGTCCTTATATACAGGAGAAGTGGTACTGTGCAGTGTCCTTATATACAGGAGAAGTGGTACTGTGCAGTGTCCATATATACAGAAGTGGTACTGTGCAGTGTCCATATATACAGGAGAAGTGGTACTGTGCAGTGTCCATATATACAGGAGAAGTGGTACTGTGCAGTGTCATTATATACAGGAGAAGTGGTACTGTGCAGTGTCCTTATATACAGGAGAAGTGGTACTGTGCAGTGTCCATATATATATATATATATATATATATATATATATATATATATATACAGGCAGGAGAAGTGGTACTGTGCAGTGTCCATATATACAGGAGAAGTGGTACTGTGCAGTGTCCTTATATACAGGAGAAGTGGTACTGTGCAGTGTCCTTATATACAGGAGAAGTGGTACTGTGCAGTGTCCATATATACAGGAGAAGTGGTACTGTGCAGTGTCCATATATACAGGAGAAGTGGTACTGTGCAGTGTCCTTATATACAGGAGAAGTGGTACTGTGCAGTGTCCATATATACAGGAGAAGTGGTACTGTGCAGTGTCCTTATATACAGGAGAAGTGGTACTGTGCAGTGTCCATATATACAGGAGAAGTGGTACTGTGCAGTGTCCATATATACAGGAGAAGTGGTACTGTGCAGTGTCCTTATATACAGGAGAAGTGGTACTGTGCAGTGTCCTTATATACAGGAGAAGTGGTACTGTGCAGTGTCCTTATATACAGGAGAAGTGGTACTGTGCAGTGTCCTTATATACAGGAGAAGTGGTACTGTGCAGTGTCCTTATATACAGGAGAAGTGGTACTGTGCAGTGTCCATATATACAGAAGTGGTACTGTGCAGTGTCCATATATACAGGAGAAGTGGTACTGTGCAGTGTCCATATATACAGGAGAAGTGGTACTGTGCAGTGTCATTATATACAGGAGAAGTGGTACTGTGCAGTGTCATTATATACAGGAGAAGTGGTACTGTGCAGTGTCCATATATATATATATATATATATATATATATATATACAGGCAGGAGAAGTGGTACTGTGCAGTGTCCATATATACAGGAGAAGTGGTACTGTGCAGTGTCCTTATATACAGGAGAAGTGGTACTGTGCAGTGTCCTTATATACAGGAGAAGTGGTACTGTGCAGTGTCCATATATACAGGAGAAGTGGTACTGTGCAGTGTCCATATATACAGGAGAAGTGGTACTGTGCAGTGTCCTTATATACAGGAGAAGTGGTACTGTGCAGTGTCCATATATACAGGAGAAGTGGTACTGTGCAGTGTCCTTATATACAGGAGAAGTGGTACTGTGCAGTGTCCTTATATACAGGAGAAGTGGTACTGAGCAGTGTCCATATATACAGGAGAAGTGGTACTGTGCAGTGTCCATATATACAGGAGAAGTGGTACTGTGCAGTGTCCTTATATACAGGAGAAGTGGTACTGTGCAGTGTATTCCCCTGATGGTTGTACTATACCCATGTACAGGACGCACAGATGTGATTTGCCCCCAGTGTGCTGAACTCCTGGGTGTATATAATATATGCCCTGTATATATACTGTATAGGAGTATATATAATATATGCCCTGTATATACACTGTACACCACATATATATACTGTATAGGAGTCTATATAATATATGCCCTGTATATATACTGTATAGGAGTGTATATGTATATAATATATGTCCTGTATATATACTGTATAGGAGTGTATATAATATATTATATATACTGTATAGGAGTGTATATAATATATGTCCTGTATATATACTGTATAGGAGTGTATATAATATATGCCCTGTATATATACTGTATAGGAGTGTATATGTATATAATATATGTCCTGTATATATACTGTATAGGAGTGTATATAATATATTATATATACTGTATAGGAGTGTATATAATATATGTCCTGTATATATACTGTATAGGAGTGTATATAATATATGCCCTGTATATATACTGTATAGGAGTGTATATAATATATGCCCTGTATATATACTGTATAGGAGTGTATATAATATATTATATATACTGTATAGGAGTGTATATAATATATGTCCTGTATATATACTGTATAGGAGTGTATATAATATATGCCCTGTATATATACTGTATAGGAGTGTATATAATATATGCCCTGTATATATACTGTATAGGAGTGTATATAATATATGCCCTGTATATATACTGTATAGGAGTGTATATGTATATAATATATGTCCTGTATATATACTGTATAGGAGTGTATATAATATATTATATATACTGTATAGGAGTGTATATAATATATGTCCTGTATATATACTGTATAGGAGTGTATATAATATATGCCCTGTATATATACTGTATAGGAGTGTATATAATATATGCCCTGTATATATACTGTATAGGAGTGTATATAATATATGCCCTGTATATATACTGTATAGGAGTGTATATAATATATGCCCTGTATATATACTGTATAGGAGTGTATATAATATATTATATATACTGTATAGGAGTGTATATAATATATGTCCTGTATATATACTGTATAGGAGTGTATATAATATATGCCCTGTATATATACTGTATAGGAGTGTATATAATATACCCCTGTATATATACTGTATAGGAGTGTATATAATATATTATATATACTGTATAGGAGTGTATATAATATATGCCCTGTATATATACTGTATAGGAGTGTATATAATATATGCCCTGTATATATACTGTATAGGAGTGTATATAATATATGCCCTGTATATATACTGTATAGGAGTGTATATAATATACCCCTGTATATACACTGTACACCACATATATATACTGTATAGAAGTGTATATAATATATGCTCTGTATAGGAGTGTATATAATCTATGCCCTGTATATACAGCGGGCAGATACACTATACATCTATATACAGGGAGATGTGACGTAGTGCGCACACAGGTACAGTTGTGTGGCCGCCACCACCAGGGGCCGCTGTGCTCCTGACCCTTTTCCCGCCTGTCACCACAGTCCCAGGCTGCCTGTGATTGGCTGGGTAGCTGACTGCTTGTCTGTGATTGGCTGTTTGGTGAGGGGGCGGATCTCTGCGGCAGTTGGTCACCGGGCGCCTGTCCTCCGGTACCGCTTGCTCCCGCTGTCCGTCATGTTGTGCGGCTTCTCCCGGGCCGTAAAGGCAGCTGTGGCCATCGCGGTGCTCGGTGTCCTGCTGCAGCTTATCCGCGGCTGGCTCAGCTCCAAGTCCTATGTGTTCAACCGGGAGGAGATCGCCGGCCTGGCCAAGGAGCACTCGGGTAACCGCCCCTCACCGGTCTGTCAGGGGAGGGGGGCACTAGGGGGGGCAGTGACTGAGGGGAGGGGGGCACTAGGGGGGGTCAGTGACTGAGGGGAGGGGGGCACTAGGGGGGAGCAGTGACTGAGGGGAGGGGGGCACTAGGGGGGGGGGCAGTGACTGAGGGGAGGGGGCACTAGGGGGGGCAGTGACTGAGGGGAGGGGGGCACTAGGGGGGGTCTGTCAGTGACTGAGGGGAGGGGGGCACTAGGCGGAAGGGGGGCACTAGGGGGGGTCTGTCAGTGACTGAGGGGAGGGGGGCACTAGGGGGGGCAGTGACTGAGGGGAGGGGGGCACTAGGGGGGAGCAGTGACTGAGGGGAGGGGGGCACTAGGGGGGGGCAGTGACTGAGGGGAGGGGGCACTAGGGGGGGCAGTGACTGAGGGGGGGGGCACTAGGGGGGGTCTGTCAGTGACTGAGGGGAGGGGGGCACTAGGGGGGGCAGTGACTGAGGGGAGGGGGGCACTAGGGGGGAGCAGTGACTGAGGGGAGGGGGGCACTAGGGGGGGCAGTGACTGAGGGGAGGGGGGCAGTGACTGGGGAGGGGGGCACTAGGGGGGGGCAGTGACCGAGGGGAGGGGGGCACGAGGGGGGGGGCAGTGACTGGGGAGGGGGGCACTAGGGGGGGTCAGTGACTGAGGGGAGGGGGGCACTAGGGGGGTAGTGACTGAGGGGAGGGGGGCACTAGGGGGGCAGTGGCTGAGGGGAGGGGGGGGTACTAGGGGGGGTCAGTGACTGAGGGGAGGGGGGTCAGTGACTGAGGGGAGGGGGGCACTAGGGGGGGCAGTGACTGAGGGGAGGGGGGTACTAGGGGGGGGTCAGTGACTGAGGGGAGGGGGGTCAGTGACTGAGGGGAGGGGGGCACTAGGGGGGGCAGTGACTGAGGGGAGGGGGGTACTAGGGGGGGGTCAGTGACTGAGGGGAGGGGGTACTAGGGGGGGGGTCAGTGACTGAGGGGAGGGGGGCACTAGGGGGGCAGTGACTGAGGGGAGGGGGGTACTAGGGGGGCAGTGACTGAGGGGAGGGGGGTACTAGGGGGGCAGTGACTGAGGGGAGGGGGGTACTAGGGGGGCAGTGACTGAGGGGAGGGGGGGTACTAGGGGGGGGCAGTGACTGAGGGGAGGGGGGTACTAGGGGGGGCAGTGACTGAGGGGAGGGGGGGCACTAGGGGGGGTCGGTGACTGAGGGGAGGGGGGCAGTGACTGGGGAGGGGAGCACGAGGGGGGGGCAGTAACTGAGGGGAGGGGGGTACTAGGGGGGGTCAGTGACTGAGGGGAGGGGGGTACTAGGGGGGGTCAGTGACTGAGGGGAGGGGGGGTACTAGGGGGGGCAGTGACTGAGGGGAGGGGGGCACTAGGGGGGGGGGCAGTGACTGAGGGGAGGGGGGCACTAGGGGGGTCAGTGACTAAGGGGAGGGGGGCAGTGACTGAGGGGGGGGGCACTAGGGGGGGCAGTGACTGAGGGGAGGGGGGCACTAGGGGGGGCAGTGACTGAGGGGAGGGGGGCACTAGGGGGGTCAGTGACTAAGGGGAGGGGGGCACTAGGGGGGGCAGTGAATGAGGGGAGGGGGGCACTAGGGGGAGGGCAGTGACTGAGGGGAGGGGGCAGTGACTGAGGGGAGGGGGGCACTAAGGGGGGGGTCAGTGACTGAGGGGAGGGGGGCACTGGGGGGGGTCTGTCAGTGACTGAGGGGAGGGGGGCACTAGGGGGGGCAATGACTGAGGGGAGGGGGCAGTGACTGAGTAGAGGGGGCACTGAGGGGGTCAGTGACTGAGGGGAGGGGGGCACGGGGGGGTCAGTGACTAAGGGGAGGGGGGCACTAGGGGGGGTCAGTGACTGGGGAGGGGAGCACTAGGGGGGGTCTGTCAGTGACTGAGGGGAGGGGGGCACTAGGGGGGGTCTGTCAGTGACTGAGGGGAGGGGGGCACTAGGGGGGTCAGTGACTGAGGGGAGGGGGGCACTAGGGGGGGGTCTGTCAGTGACTGAGGGGAGGGGGGCACTGGGGGAGGTCTGTCAGTGATAACCTGCCCTCTCTCCTCTGTAGATGCCCCCCCTATAACCTGCCCCCTCTCTCCTCTGTAGATGCCCCCCCTATAACCTGCCCCATCTCTCCTCTGTAGATGCCCCCCCTATAACCTGCCCCCTCTCTCCTCTGTAGATGCCCCCCTATAACCTGCCCCCTCTCTCCTCTGTAGATACCCCCCTATAACCTGCCCCCTCTCTGCCCTCTATAGATGCCCCCCTATAACCTGCCCCTCTTGCCCCCTCTCTCTTCTGTAGATGCCCCCCCTATAACCTGCCCCCTCTCTCCTCTGTAGATGCCCCCCTATAACCTGCCCCCTCTCTCCTCTGTAGATGCCCCCTATAACCTGCCCCCTCTCTCCTCTGTAGATACCCCCCTATAACCTGCCCTCTCTCCTCTGTAGATGCCACCCCTATAACCTGCCCTCTCTCTCCTCTGTAGATGCCCCCCCCTATAACCTGCCCTCTCTCTCCTCTGTAGATGCCCCCCCTATAACCTGCCCCCTCTCTCCTCTGTAGATGCCCCCCTATAACCTGCCCCCTCTCTCCTCTGTAGATGCCCCCTATAACCTGCCCCTCTCTCCTCTGTAGATGCCCCCTATAACCTGCCCCCTCTCTCCTCTGTAGATGCCCCCCCTATAACCTGCCCCCTCTCTCCTCTGTAGATGCCCACCTATAACCTGCCCCCTCTCTCCTCTGTAGATACCCCCCCCTATAACCTGCCCCCTCTCTGCCCTCTGTAGATGCCCCCCTATAACCTGCCCCCTCTCTGCCCTCTGTAGATGCCCCCCTATAACCTGCCCCCTCTCTCCTCTGTAGATGCCCCCCTATAACCTGCCCCCTCTCTCCTCTGTAGATGCCCCCCTATAACCTGCCCCCTCTCTCCTCTGTAGATGCCCCCCTATAACCTGCCCCCTCTCTCCTCTGTAGATGCCTCCCCTATAACCTGCCCCCTCTCTGCCCTCTGTAGATGCCCCCCCTATAACCTGCCCCCTCTCTCCTCTGTAGATGCCCCCCTATAACCTGCCCCCTCTCTCCTCTGTAGATGCCCCCCTATAACCTGCCCCCTCTCTCCTCTGTAGATGCCCCCCTATAACCTGCCCCCTCTCTCCTCTGTAGATACCCCCCTATTACCTGCCCCCTCTCTGCCCTCTGTAGATGCCCCCCTATAACCTGCCCCTCTCCCCCCAGGTCTGGACTATGAAGTTGCCTTCTCTAAGATCATCCTGGAGCTGCGGAGGAAGCACCCGGGGCACATCCTGCCGGACGAGGACCTGCAGTGGGTGTTTGTGAATGCGGGGGGCTGGATGGGCTCCATGTGCCTGCTGCACGCCTCACTCACTGAGTATGTGCTGCTGTTCGGGACAGCCGTGGACACCAGCGGCCACTCAGGTGAGTAGTGCTCCCTCCCCTGCACACAGGACGTTGCTGTGCGTCCATGGTTCAGGGTCAGGTGGTGCTGACTCAGCAGAGCTGACAGGGCGGCGGCAGCTGTCACCTCACCCTACATCTGTACTCAGAGAGTGGAAGCTATAGAGTATCTACAGCATGGGGGATACACCAGAGGGGGTCTGTATCTAACTGCGAGTGTGTGTGTGGCAGGGGGGACACTGCGCATGCACAGATCTAGAAGAGGAACCCTGCGCGCCCACGCACCCAGATCTAGAAGAGGAACCCTGCGCGCCCAGATCTAGAAGGGGAACCCTGCGCGCCCACGCACCCAGATCTAGAAGAGGAACCCTGCGCGCCCACGCACCCAGATCTAGAAGAGGAACCCTGCACGCTCACGCACCCAGATCTAGAAGAGGAACCCTGCGCTCCCACGCACCCAGATCTAGAAGGGGAACCCTGCTCGCCCACGCACCCAGATCTAGAAGAGGAACCCTGCGCGCCCACGCACCCAGATCTAGAAGAGGAACCCTGCGCGCCCACGCACCCAGATCTAGAAGAGGAACCCTGCGCGCCCACGCACCCAGATCTAGAAGAGGAACCCTGCACGCCCACGCACCCAGATCTAGAAGAGGAACCCTGCGCTCCCACGCACCCAGATCTAGAAGGGGAACCCTGCTCGCCCACGCACCCAGATCTAGAAGAGGAACCCTGCGCGCCCACGCACCCAGATCTAGAAGAGGAACCCTGCGCGCCCACGCACCCAGATCTAGAAGGGGAACCCTGCGCGCCCACGCACCCAGATCTAGAAGAGGAACCCTGCGCGCCCACGCATCCAGATCTAGAAGAGGAACCCTGCGTGCCCACGCACCCAGATCTAGAAGGGGAACCCTGCGCTCCCACGCACCCAGATCTAGAAGAGGAACCCTGCGCGCCCACGCACCCAGATCTAGAAGTGGAACCCTGCGCGCCCACGCACCCAGATCTAGAAGAGGAACCCTGCGCGCCCACGCACCCAGATCTAGAAGAGGAACCCTGCGCGCCCACGCACCCAGATCTAGAAGAGGAACCCTGCGCGCCCACGCACCCAGATCTAGAAGGGGAACCCTGCGCGCCCACGCACCCAGATCTAGAAGGGGAACCCTGCGCGCCCACGCACCCAGATCTAGAAGGGGAACCCTGCGCGCCCACGCACCCAGATCTAGAAGGGGAACCCTGCGCGCCCACGCACCCAGATCTAGAAGGGGAACCCTGCGCTCCCACACACCCAGATCTAGAAGAGGAACCCTGCGCGCCCACGCACCCAGATCTAGAAGAGGAACCCTGCGCGCCCACGCACCCAGATCTAGAAGAGGAACCCTGCGCGCCCACGCACCCAGATCTAGAAGGGGAACGCTGTACACACTAATGTTTAATAGTATCGCCGTGCACTGTATGCAGCTTCCCGGGCTCTGTACTGATCACTTCCTGTAGATTATAATAGACTATGACGTCACTCTCGGCTCTGTACTGATCACTCCCTGTAGATTATAATAGACTATGACGTCACTCTCGGCTCTGTACTGATCATTTCCTGTAGATTATAATAGTCTATGATGTCACTCTCGGCTCTGTATGCAGCTTCCCGGGCTCTGTACTGATCACTTCCTGTAGATTATAATAGTCTATGACGTCACTCTCTGCTCTGTACTGATCACTTCCTGTAGATTATAATAGTCTATGACGTCACTCTGTCGGCTCTGTACTGATCCCTTCCTGTAGATTATAATGGTCTATGATGTCACTCTCGGCTCTGTACTGATCCCTTCCTGTAGATTATAATAGTCTATGACGTCACTCTGTCGGCTCTGTACTGATCCCTTCCTGTAGATTATAATAGTCTATGACGTCACTCTGTCGGCTCTGTACTGATCCCTTCCTGTAGATTATAATAGTCTATGACGTCACTCTCGGCTCTGTACTGATCCCTTCCTGTAGATTATAATAGTCTGACGTCACTCTCGGCTCTGTACTGATCCCTTCCTGTAGATTATAATGGTCTATGACGTCACTCTGTCGGCTCTGTACTGATCACTTTCTGTAGATTATAATAGTCTATGATGTTAAGCAGGTTATTCTGTGACGTGCACAGGACCATCCCATGTGTACAGCCGCCCTCACACCTTCCCACCTGTGTGTCCTTCTTTTATAGGACGTTACTGGGCTGAAATTTCAGATACTATATTAACTGGAACCTTCCGCCAGTGGAAAGAGGGGACGACAAAAAGTGAGATCTTCTACCCTGGTAAGTGCAGCTCTGGTGTATAATATGTGTGTACACAGTGACCTCACCAGCAGAATAGTGAGTGCAGCTCTGGAGTATAATACAGGATGTAACTCAGGATCAGTAATGTATGTACACAGTGACCCCACCAGCAGAATAGAGAGTACAGCTCTGGAGTATAATACAGGAACAGTAATGTATGTACACAGTGACCCCCACCAGCAGAATAGAGAGTACAGCTCTGGAGTATAATACAGGATGTAACTCGGGATCAGTAATGTATGTACACAGTGACCCCACCAGCAGAATAGAGAGTACAGCTCTGGAGTATAATACAGGAACAGTAATGTATGTACACAGTGACCCCACCAGCAGAATAGAGAGTACAGCTCTGGAGTATAATACAGAATGTAACTCAGGATCAGTAATGTAATGTATGTACACAGTGACCCCACCAGCAGAATAGTGAGTGCAGCTCTGGAGTATAATACAGGATGTAACTCAGGAACAGTAATGTATGTACACAGTGACCTCACCAGCAGAATAGTGAGTGCAGCTCTGGGGTATAATACAGGATGTAACTCAGGATCAGTAATGTATGTACACAGTGACCCCACCAGCAGAATAGAGAGTACAGCTCTGGGGTATAATATAATGTATGTACACAGTGACCCCATCAGCAGAATAGAGAGTACAGCTCTGGGGTATAATATAATGTATGTACACAGTGACCCCACCAGCAGAATAGTGAGTGCAGCTCTGGAGTATAATACAGGATGTAACTCAGGATCAGTAATGTATGTACACAGTGACCCCACCAGCAGAATAGTGAGTGCAGCTCTGGGGTATAATATAATGTATGTACACAGTGACCCCACCAGCAGAATAGTGAGTGCAGCTTTGGAGTATAATACAGGATGTAACTCAGGATCAGTAATGTATGTACACAGTGACCCCACCAGCAGAATAGTGAGTGCAGCTCTGGGGTATAATACAGAATGTAACTCAGGATCAGTAATGTAATGTATGTTCACAGTGACCTCACCAGCAGAATAGAGAGTACAGCTCTGGGGTATAATATAATGTATGTACACAGTGACCTCACCAGCAGAATAGAGAGTACATCTCTGAGGTATAATATAATGTATGTACACAGTGACCTCACCAGCAGAATAGTGAGCGCAGCTCTGGAGTATAATACAGGATGTAACTCAGGATCAGTACAGGGTAACTAGGGGGGTTAGAAGTAATATGACATGCTTTCTCTTTGTGCAGGAGATACCATTGTCCATGAAATGGGGGAGGCCACATCGGTGCAGTGGAGTGCGGGCACCTGGATGGTGGAGTACGGTCGGGGGTTTATTCCTTCCACCTTGGGTTTTGCACTGGCAGACACTTTCTTTAGCACCCAGGACTTCCTCACCTTGTATTACACAGTAAGGGTGTACACTAAAGGGTTACTACTGGAAGCTAATACCTACCTGTCTGACCTGGGAGTCTTCTAACGTGCCACCTCCTGGAGACCATGGGCCGCTCCAGCATTTACCAGGTGATGGATCAGATCCAATGAGGAAGCATCATATCCGTCACATGGGTCTGATCTTGTGTGGCTATAGTGATGGATTGTGGGAGGGGCCTGCAGAATAAAAGCAATATCCATCCATAAGTGTGAATGTATACCAGGGGCCCCCCTCATCCATGAATGTTTTATCCTGGGTAATCCTGTCTAATAATCTACAATTTCTGGACCATTTACTTACTGTGATCCACAGCAGAGGTGTCTATGGAGCCTGCGAGGGGAAACAAGATGGAAACCTTGTGTGATCTCCGCTCCGGTCTTTGCACTTTTATCATTGCCTTCTCAGTTTTTATTACACAAACTCACGTGAAACACAAAGACCTGTCGCCTTCCGACTTATCACAGACAGATTATTTTTATTAAAACCATGAAGACCTGCCGTTTTTCTGTAGAAAGTCTCCTTTTGCTTTTATATGAAGGTAAATGCTGAATTAAAAGAAGATTGACCAGGAGTGCAGTACTAGGCAGTGTCCACCAGGTGGTGATGTACCTTCCTGTGAGGGAGAATTGTCCTCCGCTGCAGTTTTGGAGCCATGTGTCAGGTTTTATTATTAGTGGCCTTATTGTCTATGCAGTTCTATAGACTCTTACATGTAACTCTCACTGTGACCCTGCCATACATTGCAGCTGTTTCAGCATGCCCACTTCCATTAGCTGCGGATAGTATATCCCGTCTGACTGCCCGCCTGGTCAGGTTCCTGCTGTCCTGGCTCTTTAGACCCGGCATTAAAATATTCTACATGAAACAATACATAGGAGTTTACATCTGTGTATAATGCAAGTTGTACAACTTTCTTATACTCCTTCCTCAGCACTGTCATGACATAGCACCTACTCCTCTGCTATATCATGACTAGTGCACTGGACTAAACAGGCTGGCACACCTCGATAGCTGGCTGGCGGGGAGAGAAGGGATTACATTACTGAAGCTCTCAAAGAAAGCAAAAAACAACAGAAGCAGGGTAAGGAAAGGGTTACACTATGCACTGAGAAGCTGGGGGGGGGTGATTATACTACAGCAGGGGGTACATTGGTATTTACACTCAGCTGCCCTGAGCTTTAAAGTGACTGTACCATCAGGCCTGGGCTGAAGCACTGGAGGCGGGCTAACCCACCCCCAGTGGGAGGAAGCCTCCACCTTTCTATGATACAGCTCCATTGATTCTAAGGGCCCTATTCCACCGGACAATTATCGTTGATATTATCGTTAAATCGTTCGAATCTAAACGATAATCGTTCGGTTGAAATGCAGTTAGCGATTAATGACTGAACGAGAAATCGTTGATCGCTTTATAAGACCTGGACGTATTTTTATTGTTACTCGTTCGCAAATCGTTCACATTAAATAGGACGTCGTTCGCAGTAGATACGAACGCAAAAGCGAAGAAAAAACGATTATCGTTCCATGGTAATGAGTGAACGTTTTCAGGTCTTTTGCAATAGTGGTCGTTTGAGATCGTTAACGATTATGCGAACGATAATTGTTCGGTGGAATAGGGCCCTAATGGAGCAGTGTCAGAGGGGCAGGGGTTTCCTTCCACTAGGGGTGGGTTAGCCCGCCTCCAGTGCTTAAGTCCAGGCCTGATGGTACAATCCCTTCAAGAAAGAAGACATAGGCTAAGGGCCCTATTCCACGGGACGATTATCGTTAAGTCGTTCGAATCTAAGTGATAATCGTTCGGTTGAATAGTAGTTAACGATTAACGACCAAACAAGAAATCGTTGATCATTTAATAAGACTTGGACCTATTTTTTTATCGTTGCTCGTTCTCAAATCGTTCGCATTGAATAAGACGTCATTCGGCCATTCGCCATAGTGACAAACGCAATAGCGATGATAAGATGACTGCAAGAACGATCATAAGTAACAACTATCGTTCCATGTAAATGGTTGAACGATTTCAGGTCTTTCGCAATAGTGGTCGTTTGGATCGTTTATCGTTAACGATTATGCGAACGACAATCGTCCCGTGGAATAGGGCCCTAAGCCCTGGCCCCACTTCCTGTGTGCTGTCCTGATCTAGCTGTCTCTTGAGACAGATTTCCTCTGCTATCAGGCAGTGGACGTCAGATAGCAGAGATATAAGACACGAAGAAAAGCGTCCTAAATAGGACAATAAACCTCAGGGGAATAAATGTGATAATAGCAGAAGAGCAGCGCAGTAATTGTCATTGTAAGGAGCTTGCACTACTAAAATGAGATGGCAGTGAGGGCTTATCCAGGATTAGAGAACGCACAGCGCCACCCCTGTCCTCAGGTTGTGTGTGGTAATACAATTCAGTTCCATTCGCTGCAAAACTTCAACTGCTTAATGAACGCTCTGCCCTAACTGTATGGTGCTGGATCAGTATAATCACCGCCTTCTCCAATTTTCAAAAAAAAAAAAAAAGATAAGAATGTATATTTAAATTTTTTAGGGGGCAGTGTATCCATAGAGACTTGAGTACTCCATTGATTTTGTTGTTTTTTTTTTTGCAGATCTCCCTGAGCTCATTGATTATTGTGTTTTGTTGGACTACTGTTGCCCCTGATAGGCAGAATCCTGCTCCACACTGATGAGGGGCAATATCCCGGGGCAGCTGTCTGTGGATGGATGCCTGGCTTCGGTTTTCCCTTGTCATGTCACAATACTCACAACTGAATTAGGACCCTATTACACACACAGATATCTGACACATTTCTGCAGCCAAAGCCAGGAATGGATTTGAATAGAGAAATCTCAGTCTTTTCTTCATGACCTGTTCTCAGTTTATAGGTCTGTTCCTGGCTCTGGCTTCAAAAATCTGTCAGATATTTGTGTGTGTAATAAGGTCCTTAGACTTTGATGTAAAAGGGGCCCCCCCTGGTATTTCCCTATTTGTTTCCTAATACTCGCACCTGAGAGTCGCTACGTATCGGGGGGGGGGGGGGGGGGTTGGTGATCTCCCTTAGGTTTCCTCCCCAGGAGGAATATTTGGCCATTACTATGTTTTGAGGCCTTTTTTTTTTAATCTAATAAAAAAAAATGTAGACAGAAATAAATATAAACATATTTGATATCGCCGCATCTAAAATTGTCAGAAAGCTTCTGGACCTCTGCAATTTTATTACATTGAAAATAAAAACTGATCAGGCCAGACCAGATACCAACAACATCTACAGATCATGGTGTCCGAATACAACAATTTCATCCATAGGAACCTGCGCATATCTCCCTGGAGCTGCCCGCCTCCTCATCCTGGTGGCGGAGTTGTTATTTCTTTAGGTTGTACCGTTTTGGAGTAATCTGTTCCTAAATATGTAAATTAGTAGCGTTGGTGCACTGGTGATGGTGTTCCTCCCCCCTCGCTGCACCGTTCTGGCTGCCAGCTCCACCATGCACGCCTATAATAAGCTAGGTATAAACGGGCACACTGCTGCACCTTTACGGGGAATGCAGTTTGAGCGGTGCAGGTGCGAAAACGTGTCGTATCTGCCGATTTCCCTTTAAGGAAAACTTTTAATTTTTAAAAATAGAAAAATAAAGCAAAACCTATATAAATTAGATAACATTGTAATCATCCTGTCCCACACAATAGAGAGATCTCATTTTTACCGTAAAGTGCGCTGCGTAAATTCAAAAGCAAACCAAAAATACAAAATGTCAGTTTTCTTTCTCCATTTCACCTTTTACAATTTTTTTTTTCTGGTTTCCTTGTACATTTTGTTGTCAATTGTCAATACAAAGTACAAATGGCCCCTCAGAAGAGAGTCCTGATACGCGTCTGGAGGTGGAAAATGAAGCTAGAAGGAGAAAATTGTCTGCATCCTTAAGGTGGTGCACTTAAAGAAGAATTCCGGGAAGGAAGCTGCGATGCAGGACACCGATCATCGTGGGTAAGTATATGTGCAGCCGGGGTAGGGGATTAAAAAAAAAGGAAATGCTTCTTTTAGATTTATAGAGGGAAAAATAAATTGATTTTGTTTCCACACAAAATGAAAAGAACCCAAGTTATTATTTACCTTCACAAAAAATAAAACTGAAAGTGTCCCCCCCCCCACACACACACACAGAAAGGACAATGTGGAAAAAGCCAACCTACTACATACTTTGTTCTCTTCTCTCCATCTCCATCAGCAGTGCATCCACAGGTACGTGGACACTACAGCCGAGGCAGCCTCCACTTGCAGCTCTGCCCCTTCCATAGACTGAATTATATTTGCTGGCAAATTCCACTGTCCGCCCACAGAATTGACACGGAAATTCTGTAGTGTGCACATACCCTTAAAGGGGATGTCTCATGAATGGGGGAGACGACGCACGCTACCTCACTCGCCTCGCGTTCCTGATCAGTGAGGGTGGGGGATTACAGGTGTGCTTAATTCAGACACTGGGTCTTCCCACAGGAGGGCATAATAGTGCTTCCTTATAAAAATCCTCTCTGATACTTTTAGGTACTGTGAGGGTGCGGTCACATGTCTGTAGGACAGTCTAATACGGATTGGACCTGGAAGCTCCCAGCATCATGATTCATTATGATATTTGGAACTCCTAAACAGTTTAAAAGTTAGCGCTAGTGTAGTGACAGAGCCACGCGGCTCCCGACATCATAATCGTGATGCGGGGAGGTCCCAGGTCCAATCTGCAGAACACTGTCCGTGTACCGACGTGAATGGCTCCTAAGGGTGCCTACACAGAGCTGACAGATTTTTGACGCCAAAGCCAGACAGGGGTTTAAAAGGAGGAGAAATCTGTCTTTCCTTTATGACCTGTTCTTTGTTTATAGTTTGTTCCTGGCTTTGGCGTCAAAAATATGTCAGATAAATCTCTGTGTTAGGTTACAAACACACACGGCATATACGCTGCGTATTTACTGCTGCGATACGCAGCAGATTAGATCTAAATAACAACAGAGCATCAAATCTGCATTAGATCTAAATAACTGAACACAGCATCAAATCTGCAGCGTATCTGCTGCTTATACGCTGTGTGTGTTTGAGCCCTAAAGGCCCCCTTGGTGAGAAATGAATGACCCCAAACATATCTCTACGATGCGCAATAAGACGTTGCCAGCTGACAGACTATGAGAGGCACTGGTCTGAGAAGCAGGGCGGTCATTTCAGGCAGTCACTTGCCATCTAGGCGCTCTGGCCAAGCTGTTAGGAGATGCTGGGAGTAGTGGTCATGTGAGGGCACACATGGAGAACAGGCACCAGACGGCAGTAGGGGCTGTCATGTGATTGCCACAAGCACCAGCAGCTGCCCGTGTCCTAGTCTTCCATCCAGACACAGGCAACTCCTCTATTACACCTCCTGTCTCTGTCTGCATCATCTCCAGACACAGGCGGCCCCTCCATTACACCTCCTGTCTCTGCCCCCACCATCCCCAGACACAGGCGGCCCCTTCATTACACCTCCTGGCTCTGCCCCCCCCCCATCTCCAGACACAGGCGGCCCCTCCATTACACCTCCTGGCTCTGCCCGCACCATCTCCAGACACAGGCGGACCCTCCATTACACCTCCTGTCTCTGCTCCCCCATCTCCAGACACAGGCAGCCCCTCCATTACACCTCCTGGCTCTGCCCCCCCCCCATCTCCAGACACAGACGGCCCCTCCATTACACCTCCTGTCTCTGCCCCCCCCATCTCCAGACACAGACGGCCCCTCCATTACACCTCCTGGCTCTGCCCCCCCCCCATCTCCAGACACAGGCGGCCCCTCCATTACACCTCCTGGCTTTGCCCCCCGCATCATCTCCAGACACAGGCGGCCCCTCCATTACTCCTCCTGTCCCTGCCCCCCCCCCCCCATCCCCAGAAAGAGGCGGCCCCTTCATTACACCTCCTGTCTCTGCTCCCCCATCTCCAGACACAGGCGGCCCCTCCATTACACCTCCTGTCTCTGCTCCCACCATCTCCAGACACAGGTGGCCCCTCCATTACACCTCCTGTCTCTGCCCCCCCCTCCATCTCCAGACACAGGCGGCCCCTTCATTACACCTCCTGTCTCTGCTCCCCCATCTCCAGACACAGGCGGCCCCTCCATTACACCTCCTGTCTCTGCTCCCCCATCTCCAGACACAGGCGGCCGCTCCATTACACCTGTCTCTGCCCCCCCCCATCTCCAGACACAGGCGGCCCCTCCATTACACCTCCTGTCTCTGCCCCCACCATCTCCAGACACAGGCGGCCCCTCCATTACTCCTCCTGTCTCTGCTCCCCCATCACCAGACACAGGCGGCCCCTTCATTACACCTCCTCTCTCTGCTCCCCCCATCTCCAGACACAGGCGGCCCCTCCATTACACCTCCTGTCTCTGCCCCCCCATCTCCAGACACAGGCGGCCCCTCCATTACACCTCCTGTCTCTGCTCCCCCATCTCCAGACACAGGCGGCCCCTCCATTACACCTCCTGTCTCTGCCCCCCCCCCCCATCTCCAGACACAGGCGGCCCCTCCATTACACCTCCTGTCTCTGCCCCCCCATCTCCAGACACACACGGCCCCTCCATTACACCTCCTGTCTCTGCCCCCCCATCTCCAGACACAGACGGCCCCTCCATTACACCTCCTGTCTTTGCCCCCCCCCATCTCCAGACACAGGCGGCCCCTCCATTACACCTCCTGTCTTTGCCCCCCCCCCCCATCTCCAGACACAGACGGCCCCTCCATTACACCTCCTGTCTCTGCCCCCCCATCTCCAGACACAGACGGCCCCTCCATTACACCTCCTGTCTTTGCCCCCCCCCCCATCTCCAGACACAGGCGGCCCCTCCATTACACCTCCTGTCTTTGCCCCCCCCCATCTCCAGACACAGACGGCCCCTCCATTACACCTCCTGTCTTTGCCCCCCCCCCATCTCCAGACACAGGCGGCCCCTCCATTACACCTCCTGTCTTTGCCCCCCCCCATCTCCAGACACAGACGGCTCCTCCATTACACCTCCTGTCTCTGCCCCCCCATCTCCAGACACAGACGGCCCCTCCATTACACCTCCTGTCTTTGCCCCCCCCCCCCCCATCTCCAGACACAGGCGGCCCCTCCATTACACCTCCTGTCTTTGCCCCCCCCCATCTCCAGACACAGACGGCCCCTCCATTACACCTCCTGTCTTTGCCCCCCCCCCATCTCCAGACACAGGCGGCCCCTCCATTACACCTCCTGTCTTTGCCCCCCCCCATCTCCAGACACAGACGGCTCCTCCATTACACCTCCTGTCTCTGCTCCCACCATCTCCAGACACAGGTGGCCCCTCCATTACACCTCCTGTCTCTGCCCCCCCCCCCCATCTCCAGACACAGGCGGCCCCTTCATTACACCTCCTGTCTCTGCTCCCCCATCTCCAGACACAGGCGGCCCCTCCATTACACCTCCTGTCTCTGCTCCCACCATCTCCAGACACAGGCGGCCCCTCCATTACACCTCCTGTCTCTGCTCCCCCATCTCCAGACACAGGCGGCCGCTCCATTACACCTGTCTCTGCCCCCCCCCCCATCTCCAGACACAGGCGGCCCCTCCATTACACCTCCTGTCTCTGCCCCCACCATCTCCAGACACAGGCGGCCCCTCCATTACTCCTCCTGTCTCTGCTCCCCCATCTCCAGACACAGGCGGCCCCTCCATTACACCTCCTGTCTCTGCTCCCACCATCTCCAGACACAGGCGGCCCCTCCATTACACCTCCTGTCTCTGCTCCCCCATCTCCAGACACAGGCGGCCGCTCCATTACACCTGTCTCTGCCCCCCCCCCATCTCCAGACACAGGCGGCCCCTCCATTACACCTCCTGTCTCTGCCCCCACCATCTCCAGACACAGGCGGCCCCTCCATTACTCCTCCTGTCTCTGCTCCCCCATCACCAGACACAGGCGGCCCCTTCATTACACCTCCTCTCTCTGCTCCCCCCATCTCCAGACACAGGCGGCCCCTCCATTACACCTCCTGTCTCTGCCCCCCCATCTCCAGACACAGGCGGCCCCTCCATTACACCTCCTGTCTCTGCTCCCCCAATCTCCAGACACAGGCGGCCCCTCCATTACACCTCCTGTCTCTGCCCCCCCCCCATCTCCAGACACAGGCGGCCCCTCCATTACACCTCCTGTCTCTGCCCCCCCATCTCCAGACACACACGGCCCCTCCATTACACCTCCTGTCTCTGCCCCCCCATCTCCAGACACAGACGGCCCCTCCATTACACCTCCTGTCTTTGCCCCCCCCCATCTCCAGACACAGGCAGCCCCTCCATTACACCTCCTGTCTTTGCCCCCCCCCCCCCCCATCTCCAGACACAGACGGCCCCTCCATTACACCTCCTGTCTCTGCCCCCCCATCTCCAGACACAGACGGCCCCTCCATTACACCTCCTGTCTTTGCCCCCCCCCCCCCATCTCCAGACACAGGCGGCCCCTCCATTACACCTCCTGTCTTTGCCCCCCCCCATCTCCAGACACAGACGGCCCCTCCATTACACCTCCTGTCTTTGCCCCCCCCCCATCTCCAGACACAGGCGGCCCCTCCATTACACCTCCTGTCTTTGCCCCCCCCCATCTCCAGACACAGACGGCTCCTCCATTACACCTCCTGTCTCTGCCCCTCCAAACGCGGCAGAATTTAATTTGGTGTCATGGCGCCTATTACATGTCCTGCCATTCACAGCAGCCAGTGTCTTCTTCATTTACAACAGTGTCCGGTATGAGAACCATGGACTGGAGCCGCATCATCCGTAGTGATGAATCCAGATTCTGTTTCAAATTCGTCGCTGGGTTGGAGTATAAAGCCTGAGGGTGAGCGCTTCAGTCCTGCCTGTGCTATGGAGGACATACTGCCCCCTGCTGGTGTGATGATGTATGATGATACAAGCTACAGGAAAGAGGACATGATGGAAACCTTTATATATATATTACAGGAGGAAGAAGGGAAAGGGAGGGACATGATGGAAACTTTTATATATGTTACAGAAGGGAAGAAGGGAAAGGGGGGACAGATGGAAACCTTTATATATGTTACAGGAGGAAGAAGGGAAAGGAAGGACATGATGGAAACCTTTATATATGTTACAGGAGGAAGAAGGGAAAGGGAGGACATGATGGAAACTTTTATATATGTTACAGGGGGAAGAAGGGAAAGGGGGACATGATGGAAACCTTTATATATGTTACAGGGGGAAGAAGGGAAAGGGGGACATGATGGAAACCATTATATATGCTACAGGAGGAAGAAGGGAAAGGAGGACATGATGGAAACCTTTATATATGTTACAGGAGGAAGAAGGGAAAGGGGGGACATGATGGAAACCTTTATATATGTTACAGGGGGAAGAAGGGAAAGGGGGACATGATGGAAACCATTATATATGTTACAGGAGGAAGAAGGGAAAGGAGGACATGATGGAAACCTTTATATATGTTACAGGAGGAAGAAGGGAAAGGGGGGACATGATGGAAACCTTTATGTTACAGGAGGAAGAAGGGAAAGGAGGGACATGATGGAAACCTTTATATATGTTACAGGGGGGAAGAAGGGAAAGGGAGGACATGATGGAAACCTTTATATATGTTACAGGAGGAAGAAGGGAAAGGGGGGGACATGATGGAAATCTTTATATATGTTACAGGAGGAAGAAGGGAAAGGGAGGACATGATGGAAACCTTTATATATGTTACAGGAGGAAGAAGGGAAAGGGAGGACATGATGGAAACCTTTATATATGTTACAGGAGGAAGAAGGGAAAGGGAGGACATGATGGAAACCTTTAGATATGTTACAGGAGGAAGAAGGGAAAGGGAGGACATGATGGAAACCTTTATATATGTTACAGGAGGAAGAAGGGAAAGGGAGGACATGATGGAAACCTTTATATATGTTACAGGAGGAAGAAGGGAAAGGGAGGACATGATGGAAACCTTTATATATGTTACAGGAGGAAGAAGGGAAAGGGAGGACATGATGGAAACCTTTATATATGTTACAGGAGGAAGAAGGGAAAGGGAGGACATGATGGAAACCTTTATATATGTTACAGGAGGAAGAAGGGAAAGGGAGGACATGATGGAAACCTTTATATATGTTACAGGAGGAAGAAGGGAAAGGGAGGGACATGATGGAAACCTTTATATATGTTACAGGAGGAAGAAGGGAAAGGGAGGACATGATGGAAACCTTTATATATGTTACAGGAGGAAGAAGGGAAAGGGAGGACATGATGGAAACCTTTATATATGTTACAGGAGGAAGAAGGGAAAGGGAGGACATGATGGAAACCACAGGATCTGGTCACAGCAAACGCTGTAGAGGCCTCACTACAATATAGACAAGTTCTTAGAACAAAATAAGATAAATGTATAAGTATAGAGCCTACCCATCATCCCTCCCTCCCTGTATATGTATAGAGCCTTCCCATCATCCCTCCCTCCATCCCTGTATATGTATAGAGCCTACCTATCATCCCTCCCTCCATCCCTCCTTGTATATGTATAGAGCCTACCCATCATCCCTCCATCCATCCCTCCCTGTATATGTATAGAGCCTACCCATCATCCCTCCATCCCTCCCTGTATATGTATAGAGCCTACCCATCATCCCTCCCCCTTTCCTCCATCCCTCCTTGTATATATAGAGCCTACCCATCATCCCTCCTCCATCCATCCCTCCCTGTATATGTATAGAGCCTACCCATCATCCCTCCCCCTCCATCTATCCCCTCCTTGTATATATAGAGCCTACCCATCATCCCTCCTCCATCCATCCCTCCCTGTATATGTATAGAGCCTACCCATCATCCCTCCATCCCTCCCTGTATATGTATAGAGCCTACCCATCATCCCTCCCTCCATCCCTGTATATGTATAGAGCCTACCCATCATCCCTCCCTCCATCCCTCCTTGTATATGTATAGAGCCTACCCATCATCCCTCCCTCCCTCCATCCTTGTATATGTATAGAGCCTACCCATCATCCCTCCCTCCATCCCTCCTTGTATATGTATAGAGCCTACTGTAACGCCTGGAGTCGTGGATCCACTGAACCGTCACTAGCGATGGCAGTAACCGCACCAGGGAGCGGAGTCTAAGGGGCCGCTGGTTTTCACCAGAGCCCGCCGCAAGGTGGGATGGGCTTGCTGCGGCAGGCGACCCCCAGGTCGCTATCCCTGGCTTGGTTGCTAGTGACGGCAGGTGAGGCATGGCAGGAGCAGAAGGCAGAAGATAGTGCTGGCAGAGGTCTGTAGGCGTAACCGCAGATGGCAGACAGTACTCAGGAACAATGGGTTAACCCCTTAACGACCGCGGGCGTATATTTACGCCCTGCGGTCGTTAAGGACGTTCAGAGCAGGGCCGCGCTCTGAACCGCGGCGGTCCCGGGTGCCGCTTGTAGCCCGGGACCGCAGGTATTAGCGGGCACGGTCCGATCGCCGTGCCCGCTAATACAGTAATCGGATGCAGCTGTCAAAATTGACAGCTGCATCCGATTACCGTTTGCAGCGTCATCCCTGGTGTCTAGTGGGGAGATCGCTCCTCCGGGATGATATCCTGGAGGAGCGATCTCCGTTACTGAAGCCGGCCGGGGACCGCTCCAAGATGGCGCCATCCCCGGCTCGGCACTCGTTCACTTCTGGCTGCAGCAGCCGAAAGCAAACGAGTGCCCATCTCATGGATCTCTGCAGCATATCTGTGCTGCAGAGATCTCTATGAGAGATCAGTGCACTTATACTAGAAGTCCCCCAGGGTGGAATAACCCTAACCCCAGGGGGGAATAACCCCAACCCCAGGGGGAATAACCCTAACCCCAGGGAGGAATAACCTCAACCCCAGGGGGGAATAACCCAAACCCCAGGGGGGAATAACCCTAACCCCAGAGGGAATAATCCTAACCCCAGGGGGGAATAACCCCAACCCCAGGGGGAATAACCCAAACCCCAGGGGGGAATAACCCAAACCCCAGGGGGGAATAACCCTAACCCCAGGGGGGAATAACCCTAACCCCAGGGGGGGAATAACCCCAACCCCAGGGGGAATAACCCTAACCCCAGGGAGGAATAACCTCAACCCCAGGGGGGAATAACCCAAACCCCAGGGGGGAATAACCCCAACCCCAGGGGGAATAACCCTAACCCCAGGGGGGGGGGAATAACCCAAACCCCAGGGGGGGGGGGAATAACCCTAACCCCAGGGGAGAATAACCCTAACCCCAGGGGGGAATAACCCTAACCCCATGGGGGGGAATAACCCTAACCCCAGGGGGGGGGAATAACCCTAACCCCAGGGGGGGGGAATAACCCTAACCCCAGGGGGGAATAACCCCAACCCCAGGGGGGAATAACCCTAACCCCAGGGGGGAATAACCCTAACCCCAGGGGGGGATAACCCTAACCCCAGGGGGGGATAACCCTAATCCCAGAGGGAATAACCCTAACCCCAGGGGGGAATAACCTCAACCCCAGGGGGGGATAACCCTAACCCCAGGGGGGGATAACCCTAACCCCAGGGGGGGATAACCCTAACCCCAGGGGGGAATAACCCTAACCCCAGGGGGGAATAACCCTAACCCCAGGGGGGCTTCTAGTATATGTGTAAAAGTAAAAAAAAAAAGTTTTGTCAGTAAAAAGCCCCCTCCCCTAATAAAAGTCAGAATCACCCCCCCCTTTTCCCAGGTTATAAATAAAAGTAAATAAATAAATAAACATGTTTGCTATCGCCGCGTGCGTAATCGCCCGAACTATAAATTAATCACATTCCTGATCTCGCACGGTAAACAGCGTCAGCGCCAAAAAATCCCAAAGTGCAAAATTGCGCATTTTTGGTCGCATCAAATCCAGAAAAATGTTAATAAAAAGTGATCAAAAAGTCGTATATGCGCAATCAAGGTACCGATAGAAAGATCACATCATGGCGCAAAAAATGACACCTCGCACAGCCCCATAGACCAAAGGATAAAAGCGCTATAAGCCGGGAATGGAGCGATTTTAAGGGATATATATTTGTTAACAATGATTTTAATTTTTACCGGCCATCAGATACAATATAAGTTATACATGTTATATATCATAGTAATCGTAACGACTTGTGGAACATATATAACAAGTCAGTTTTACCCCAGGGCGAATGGCGTAAAAACACATATCCACTAAATACACAAAATGTGTTTTTTTTTTCAATTTCACCACACATTGAATTTTTTTCTGGTTTCGCAGTGTACTTTATGCAAAAATTCAGCCGTCATTGCAAAGTACAATTAGTGGCGCAAAAAATAAGGGGTCATGTGGGTTTCTAGGTGGAAAAATGCAAGTGCTATGTATGTATATATGTATGTATGTATGTATGGACTTATATACACAAGGAGGAAAAAACGAAAACGCAAAAATCAAAATTGCCCCGGTCCTTAAGGGGTTAAGCAGCAGACAGGGGGTAGGTACCGGGTCAGCGGACAGGAACTATGAACAAGGACTGAGGTCAGGAACAACAGGGAGCTGGGCCAAACGCTATGGGAAGCATGTAGAGGCTCCAACACCTGTGGTGGGGCAGGGCTGGAATTTATAGGAGAGTGTGATAGTGCAAGAACCAATTAGGGGCAGACTGCCCCTTTAACTCTGAGCACATCGACGGACAGGAGCGGGGCGAGGTGAGACGCCCCCAGGGGCCGAAGTGGCAGCAGCGCTGGTTCCCTGCATGTGGACACCGGCGGCTGCAGAACAAGGTGAGTGGGTGCGGCGGCGGTCCGGAGCGCGGGATGCCGCTGCAGCCCTGACACCTACCCATCATCCCTCCATCCATCCCTCCTTGGTTGAACTTGATGAAGGTGTCTTCCTTTTTCTTTTCTTTCTTTGTTCAGGAGGAAGTTATTGTTAATAAGAAACTGAACTGAAGAGGAGGTTATAAATAACAATAATAATAACATTGGCTGAAAATCAGAAGCAATATAAGAAAATTTGACTGCTTAGAGTAGTAGATACTTAGAGGAATCTTCCAGCAGATGTGTTTGGTAAATCTACAGTAAGTGAATGTAACCTGCCTGGTATATACATATATCTATTCTAAGATAATAAGAGGGGATAATAGACAGGCCGACTAGATGGAGCAGGGGGCTTTTTGTGCTGCCATCCTTTTCTATGGCTGCGTTGCTGTTTTGCCACTAGATGGCGCTGCTGCACCACCCATTGCTGCTGATCTTTCCAGCCTCACTTCAACCATTAAGTAAAACTTTGAAAGTGTAGCGGGACAGATGTAAGGTGATATTATAGAGCAGCTTCTGGTGGTCCGCCTGGGACAGTCCCTATACTGGGGCTGGACCCGGAGGCTGCAGGAAGTACCTGGACCGCTCGATGTCTTTTAGATTGATCCTTCTCGTGATGGAATCTGATCCTTGCTGGTACATGATCTGTAAGTGTTAGGATGTGATGATCTGACTGCCAGGACCCCCACAATCCTCACAATAAAAGGGATTGTACCAGTTATGCACAGAATCGGAGATAAGTAAGTGATCAGTGGTCCGCCAGTGATTAACTCCATAGGGAATAATAATAATAATAAGCTTATTGTATGATTTCCCTCCATACCTGCTGGTCCTGATCACGATGTCATAGCCCAGGATTGGTAGTATAAAGTTATATGACGGTCAGTATATGGGGTTCAGAGCCTGTACGGATGACATTCCACCGGACGATTATCGTTAAATCGTTTGAATCTGAACGATAATCTTTCGGTTGAAATGCAGTAAATAATTAACCACCGAACGAGAAATCGTTGATCGCTTTAAAAGACCTGGACCTATTTTTATCGTTGCTCGTTCGCAAAACGTTCACAAATCCTTCGCGTTGAATAAGACGTCGTTCGTAGTAGATACGAACGCAATAGCGAAGAAAAAGCGATCACAAATACGATCATAGTAACGATTATCGTTCCATGGAAATGAGTGAATGTTTTCAGGTCTTTCACAATAACGGTCGTTTGAGATCGTTTCGTTTATGTGAACGATAATCGCCCGGTGGAATAGGGCCCTAAGTGCAGATGTGAATAGAGCCCATGATTCTATCACCTCATCCAGCGTCCTAGGCGGTGCGGGGTCCAGTAAGTGAGCATCTGGTGCCGGCCGCTGATGCAGCGAGTTCCTCCGCTCTCCGGGGAGGGCTCCTCTCTCCTGACAGTGTGATATACATGGGATTGTGCTATTACACAGAGCGTGGCAGCCGATCGGCGGCCACAGCCCGTCATTTAACACGGGAGCTGGGGCGGAAAGCGAGTAATTTGTGTCTCCAGCTACACGGCTGATGTCAGCAGCACACGTCGATAGCTCCACTTACAGCGAGACTCAACTAATGAAAATCCAATGAACAAACCGCTGGGAGTAAAGAAGGATTCCATTAAAATTAGAAAATCAAATCCCGGACAGATTATTTTCTCGGCCTTATCGATTCCTTTTATTACGGAAATATTGCTGCTAAATAACATTAGTGTGAGCAATCCTTACATGTCTCTCCGGGCTCCGAGTCAATAGTGTAGTGTCAGCGGCCCATCCAGGGTGACAACTCCCAACAGAGTCTCTACACCTCTATATATACATGGCTATTCTGGAGGGAGAGCGCTACAATCATCATACACATATACATGCCTCACCTGTGACATCACTGGACTCTTACACATGCCTCACCTGTGACATCACTGGACTCTTACACATGCCTCACCTGTGACATCACTGGACTCTTACACATGCCTCACCTGTGACATCACTGGACTCTTACACATGCCTCACCTGTGACATCACTGGACTCTTACACATGCCTCACCTGTGACATCACTGGACTCTTACACATGCCTCACCTGTGACATCACTGGACTCTTACACATGCCTCACCTGTGACATCACTGGACTCTTACACATGCCTCACCTGTGACATCACTGGACTCTTACACATGCCTCACCTGTGACATCACTGGACTCTTACACACACATCTCCTGTGACATCACTCCTCATACACACACATCACTGTGACATCACTCCTCATATACACACATCACTGTGACATCACTCCTCATACACACACATCACTGTGACATCACTCCTCATACACATCACTGTGACATCACTACTCATACACACATCACTGTGACATCACTCCTCATACACACATCACTGTGACCTCACACCTCATACACACACATCACTGTGACATCACTCCTCATACACACATCACTGTGACATCACTCTTCATACATACACATCACTGTGACATCACTCTTCATACACACACATCACTGTGACATCACTCTTCATACATACACATCACTGTGACATCACTCCTCATACACATCACTGTGACATCACTCCTCATACACACATCACTGTGACATCACTCAGACACACATCACTGTGACATCACTCATACACACACATCACTGTGACATCACTCCTCATACACACACATCACTGTGACATCACTCCTCATACACATCACTGTGACCTCACTACTCATACACATCACTGTGACATCACTCCTCATACACACATCACTGTGACATCACTACTCATACATACACATCACTGTGACATCACTCCTCATACACATCACTGTGACATCACTCCTCATACACACACATCACTGTGACATTACTCCTCATACACATCAGTGTGACATCACTCCTCATACATACACATCACTGTGATCTCACTACTCATACACACACATCACTGTGACATCACTCATACACACATCGCTCCTGTGACATCACTCCTCATACACACATCACTGTGACATCACTCCTCATACATACACATCACTGTGACATCACTCATACACACATCACTGTGACATCACTCCTTATACACACACTGCTCCTGTGACATCACTACTCATACACACACATCACTGTGACATCACTCCTCATACACACACATCACTGTGACATCACTCCTCATACACACACATCACTGTGACATCACTCCTCATACATACACATCACTGTGACATCACTCCTCATACACACACATCACTGTGACATCACTCCTCATACACACACATCACTGTGACATCACTCCTCATACATACACATCACTGTGACATCACTCCTCATACATACACATCACTGTGACATCACTCCTCATACACATCACTGTGACATCACTCCTCATACACACATCACTGTGACATCACTCCTCATACACACACATCACTGTGACATCACTCCTCATACACACACCGCCCCTGTGACATCACTCCTCATACATACACATCACTGTGACATCACTCCTCATACACATCACTGTGACATCACTCCTCATACACATCACTGTGACATCACTCCTCATACACACATCACTGTGACATCACTCCTCATACACACACATCACTGTGACATCACTCCTCATACACACACCGCCCCTGTGACATCACTCCTCATACACACACCGCCCCTGTGACATCACTATACATCCACATGTAGTACATAATAGTTGTATTTGCAATTCTTGCATATTTATTTCAGATTTTAAAATTAATGGAAATATTTGCAATGACGTCACAGCGTATCCATGACATATAGTGGGGAATATATATTCAGCCGACCACCTACATGGAGAAGGGAGAGGGGAGGTAATACTCCTGGTCAGTAACTGCACCTGGAAATGACACAATCTATACAACATTCCAGATAATCACATTGTAGGATTTATTTATTTATTTATTTTTATTTATTTTTTCATTTTTTTAACAAAAACCAATACACACATCAATTATTACAGTTCATATAAAATATTATCACATGTTTACAAATCTTTTACTTTAACCTATATAGGATTCTCCATCCCGAATTCTCTACTACCCTCCCCTTACCCCCCCCCCCCCCCCAACTAGCCTGCAAAAAAAAAAAAAAAAAAAAGAAAAGATATTCTTGTAAATTAATGTTCCCCATTTTCTGCAACTTCTCATATTTTTCTTAACAAAAAACCCACATCTTCAATGTTGGTACGAGTGATGCCATCCAATTTCTGACTAATAACAATCTCGCATAAAATAAACTTGTAATAATCTTATTCTTTACTCTCCTCTCCCTTCTTATCCTTGTGGTATCTCCCAATATTGCCAACTCTGGTGTCGGCTCTAAAGCATAATCCACCTCCTTTGCCTCCAAAATTGATTCAGAGCATTACAGGTCCAAAGCATATGTATAAAGCCAGCTCCCATCTCTCCACACCTCGGACAAACATCATTACTACTTCTTTTTATTTTATATAGGAAGGTGGGTGTATAATGTGTCCGATTAATAAGATTAAATTGAATTATTCTCTGGTCTCCTGATTTTGATACTGTTTTTGTATTTCGTATTATTTCCAACCACTGTTCTTCTTCTAGTGGACCTATTTCTTCATGCCACTTTTCCCTATATTTAGACCATTCCTCCCCTCCCTTAATTAAATACTCATATATCGTCCTTAACTCTCTTTTTTTTAATTAATTTTGTTCTTAATTTCTCCATCAACATGTGAGTACCGGAAAAAAGTAGACCTGTGATGCCAAGAAATACTTTTTCTATATCGGGAACTCCTATTCCCCCCTTTCCCAAAGGTGGATATAATCTCTCTAGTTTTAGCCTTACCCTTCCTCGTCCCCAAATGAGGGCATTGAACAACGTTCTTATCCTCTTTATCCTCTCGCCAAATTGGGGCTGCCGCAAATAGATATAGCAATTTTGGGAGAACCAGAGATTTCAACAGAATGACCCTGTCTGCTCTAGACAATGGCATTCTCTGCCAGATGTTAATCTTTTTCTCCACAGCGTCCAACGTCTTTTTTATATTTAATTCATTAAACTGTTTCTAGATCTTTGTATCCCCAAGTACCGAAAGCTTTCCTCCTTCCCTAGTACGTGCAGCGAATCGGTAGACATCACAAAATCATAATTCAGGGGCATTAGCACTGATTTTTGCCAATTAATAGATAAACCCGAATACCCGCCTAGTTCTTCAATAAATGATATCATTCTCGGGACTGCCTCTGCGGGGTTTTTCAGGAAAAGTAATAGGTCGTAGGATTTATAAATAAATATTCATCATTTTATTCCATAAAGTAAGGGTTTGATCAGCAACCGACCAGCATGAATTCTGCCTCTCACAAAGCTGTCAGTGTCTCTATAAGAAGCTCCTCCTACTCTACCCGCATTACCTGGATTACCTGCACCTGTGTCATGTCGTTACCTGTATAATAATCACCTGTCCTCACTCATCACACTCCAACCTCTCCACCATGCCAGGGGACACCAGGGACAGAACTGTAGACCTGCACAAGGCTGGGATGGGCTACAGGACAATAGGCAGCAGCTTGGTGAGAAGGTGACAACTGTTGGCACAATTATTAGAGAACAGAAGAAACACAAGATGACTGTCACCTTCCTAGGTCTGGGGCTCTATGTAAGATCCTGACTCATTAGGTAAGGAGGGGCACACAATCCCTTCTGCAGGGTCTGCAAACCTGGTCAGGACCCCCAGGAAACGTCTGACCTCTGTAACTGCAAACAAAGGTTTCTGCACCAAATAGGAACTTCTCTTCTTCTATTGTATCACATCTTTATTCCATGGGATAAAAAGGTGAATAATTATATATAAATCCTACAATGTGATTATCCGGAATGTTCTATAGATCCTGTCTCTCACAGGTGTTAACCCCCCCCCCCCCCCCCCCCCCCCCCTCTATCCCTGCTGTGTATATTTATACACTACCGTTCAAAAGTTTGGGGTCACCCAAACAATTTAGTGTTTTCCATGTAGTCCCACTTCTTCACCACCAGACGTTGTGAAATGAATAGAAAATAGAGACAAGACATTGACAAGGTGAGAAATACTGATTTGTATGTGAAATAACATTGTTCTTCCATCACACTTTGCTTCCGTCCCAGAATCCTCCTCTTGCACCAATTCCAGCATTGCCCACCTCTGGCATTCTAGCTATTAATCTGTTGGGGTGAGCTGGAGAAATTGCCCCCCACGCTTCTAGAAGCAGCTCCCACAAGTTGGATTGGTTGGATGGGCACTTCTGGCGTACCATACGGTCCAGCTGCTCCCACAATGGGGTGGTGATCTGGTGACTGCGCTGGCCACTCCATTACCTATGATAGAATACCAGCTGCTGCTTCTGCTGGAAATAGTTCTTGCACAATTTGGAGATGTTTAGGGTCATTGTCCTGTTTTAGGATGAAATTGGCTCCAACCAAGCGCTGCCCACTGGGTATGGCATGGCGGTGCAGAGTGATAGCCTTCCTTATTCTAAATCGGGCTGGGCGCAGTATTTAAAGTAAATGACCTGTTTCATCCCGTTTATAATCATGCTAGGAATCAAAATTAAACAACGGCCGTAGTTTCAAGACTAGCCCGTACGATAGTAATTCTACGGCCGTTGTTTTACGTAGTGTGAACATAGCCTTAAACTGGTTAGTTATTGTGTTTGATATTCCTGTGATTTAGTGATGCGGGGGGGGGGGGGGGGGGGGGGGGGGGTCTGCACATTGTGGAGGGGGAGAGAATGTTTTGGGTAGCCATGTTAACAGAGCGGTGAGGAGATACATCAAAGGCAACCTGAGAAATAAAGGAGGTGACATAGTAGTTTCCTCTCCACAAGCAGGCGACACATTCCTTCCCATTATCCCAGGACGGCTGTATACTGATCTCCACTGATCCTCCTACTGGGAAAAGCTCTGCAGTTTTCCTATATACATTATATATGTCCATTTATACCTGATACAAATACATATGTACCTGAGGATTAGCTGCAGTTCTATCCAGTGTGTGTATAAATATATATAATAGTGAGCTGTATATAAAAGAAGCAGATATTTCTTTCCTGTACTGACCCCTAAACTTACAGACCCCAGACCAGACCCCTAAACTAACAGACCCCAGACCAGACCCCTAAACTAATACAGACCCCAGACCAGACCCCTAAACTAATACAGACTCCAGACCCCTAAACTAATACAGACCCCAGACCAGACCCCTAAACTAATACAGACTCCAGACCCCTAAACTAATACAGACCCCAGACCAGACCCCTAAACTAATACAGACCCCAGACCAGACCCCTAAACTAATACAGACTCCAGACCCCTAAACTAATACAGACCCCAGACCAGACCCCTAAACTAATACAGACTCCAGACCCCTAAACTAATACAGACCCCAGACCCCTAAACTAATACAGACCATAGACCAGACCCCTAAACTAATACAGATCCCAGACCAGACCCCTAAACTAATACAGACCCCAGACCGGACCCCTAAACTAATACAGACCCCTAAACTAATACAGACCCCAGACCAGACCCTAAACTAATACAGACCCCAGACCAGACCCTAAACTAACACAGACCCCAGACCCCTCAACTAACAGACATCAGACCAGACCCCTAAACTAATACAGACCCCAGACTAGACCCCTAAACTAATACAGACACCAGACCAGACCCCTAAACTAATACAGATCCCAGACCGGACCCCTAAACTAATACAGACCCCAGACCAGACCCCTAAACTAATACAGACCCCAGACCAGACCCTAAACTAACACAGATCCCAGACCAGACCCGTCAACTAACAGACATCAGACCAGACTCCTAAACTAATACAGACCCCAGACCTCTAAACTAATACAGACGCCAGACCAGACCCCTAAACTAATACAGACCCCAGACCAGACCCCTAAACTAATACAGACCCCAGACCCCTAAACTAATTCAGACCCCAGACTAGACCCCTAAACTAATACAGAACCCAGACCAGACCCCTAAACTATTACAGACCCCAGACCCCTAAACTAATACAGACCCCAGACCAGACCCCTAAACTAATACAGACCCCAGACCAGACCCCTAAACTAATACAGACCCCAGAGCAGACCCCTAAACTAATACAGACCCCAGACCAGACCCCTAAACTAATACAGACCCCAGACCAGACCCCTCAACTAATACAGACCCCAGACCAGACCCCTCAACTAATACAGACCCCAGACCAGACCTCTGAACTCATTCAGAGCCCTAATTTTGACACCTTTGAGCATTCGGCTAAGTACACAACATAAATTTTCTATTATTTGGGCTGTTGTTGTTGATTTGCAACAATGGCTGTGATTAATAGAAAATTTACGTCGCACTGCAGTCAATGGAATCCCGGCCAGAGTGTATACACATAGTATACAGTACAGCCGGGATCGCTAGTGGCCGTAGCGAAAACTGACATGTCTGTTTAGTGCTGCTCAGAACTGACAGGTGACACAATGGAAAGTGCCGCTCTCTGCATTGTGTGCTATGGTGAATTGGGATTTCAGCACAAATGAAGTTTATCCAGGCAGTACTGCAGTATTGGCCGGGATGATCTTCAAAGACACCGGTCGTTCTGTGACAGGGCCGGGTCACAGAACGGCCGGTGTCTTACGCTGTGTGAACGCAGCCTTAATCAGATCCAGGTTTGACCCCTAAAATGTGTTATATCCAATCAGTCTCCTAAAAATAATCAAACCCCTACAATGTATCAATCTCTAGACCCCTAAACTACTGTCCTATTGCCCTCCACCATTGTACAGTGGTGCCTTGGATTAGGAGAACAATAAGTTCCGGGACGGCGCTTGTAATCGAAATCCACTCTTAAACCAAAGCAAATTTTCCCATGAGAAATCACTGATCTGCAGACAATTTGTTCCACACCACAAATATGATTATTTAATCTGAATAAGATGTAGAAGAGATGAAACAATGAGAATCAGCTGATCTGTGATATTATAAGTTACTGTACAGTATAGCAGCATGTGATGTATATAATGTATAGTAACTGTATAACCCTGATAACACAGCAGCTGGATATGTGATATATAAGTTACTGTACAGTATAGCAGCATGTGGTATATAATGTATAGTAACTGTATAACCCTGATAACACAGCAGCAGCTGGATATGTGATATATAAGTTACTGTACAGAATAGCAGCATGTGGTATATAATGTATAGTAACTGTATAACCCTGATAACACAGCAGCAGCTGGATATGTGATATATAAGTTCCTGTACAGTATAGCAGCATGTGGTGTATAATGTATAGTAACTGTATAACCCTGATAACACAGCAGCTGCATATGTGATATATAAGTTACTGTACAGTATAGCAGCATGTGGTGTATAATGTATAGTAACTGTATAACCCTGATAACACAGCAGCTGGATATGTGATATATAAGTTACTGTACAGTATAGCAGCATGTGGTTTATAATGTATAGTAACTGTATAACCCTGATAACACAGCAGCTGGATATGTGATATATAAGTTACTGTACAGTATAGCAATCAGCATGTGGTGTATAATGTATAGTAACTGTATAACCCTGATAACACAGCAGCTGTATATGTGATATATAAGTTACTGTACAGTATAGCAGCATGTGGTATATAATGTATAGTAACTGTATAACCCTGATAACACAGCAGCTGGATATGTGATATATAAGTTACTGTACAGTATAGCAATCAGCATGTGGTGTATAATGTATAGTAACTGTATAACCCTGATAACACAGCAGCAGCTGGATATGTGATATATAAGTTACTGTACAGTATATCAGCATGTGGTATATAATGTATAGTAACTGTATAACCCTGATAACACAGCAGCAGCTGAATATGTGATATATAAGTTACTGTACAGAATAGCAGCATGTGGTGTATAATGTATAGTAACTGTATAACCCTGATAACACAGCAGCTGGATATGTGATATATAAGTTACTGTAAATTATAGCAGCATGTGGTATATAATGTATAGTAACTGTATAACCCTGATAACACAGCAGCTGGATATGTGATATATAAGTTACTGTAAATTATAGCAGCATGTGGTATATAATGTATAGTAACTGTATAACCCTGATAACACAGCAGCTGGATATGTGATATATAAGTTACTGTATAGTATAGCAGCATGTGATGTATATAATGTATAGTAACTGTATAACCCTGATAACACAGCAGCAGCTGGATATGTGATATATAAGTTACTGTACAGTATAGCAGCATGTGGTGTATAATGTATAGTAACTGTATAGCCCTGATAACACAGCAGCAGCTGGATATGTGATATATAAGTTACTGTACAGTATAGCAGCATGTGGTATATAATGTATAGTAACTGTATAACCCTGATAACACAGCAGCTGGATATGTGATATATAAGTTACTGTACAGTATAGCAGCATGTGATGTATATAATGTATAGTAACTGTATAACCCTGATAACACAGCAGCAGCTGGATATGTGATATATAAGTTACTGTACAGTATAGCAGCATGTGGTGTATAATGTATAGTAACTGTATAGCCCTGATAACACAGCAGCAGCTGGATATGTGATATATAAGTTACTGTACAGTATAGCAGCATGTGGTATATAATGTATAGTAACTGTATAACCCTGATAACACAGCAGCAGCTGGATATGTGATATATAAGTTACTGTACAGAATAGCAGCATGTGGTATATAATGTATAGTAACTGTATAACCCTGATAACACAGCAGCAGCTGGATATGTGATATATAAGTTCCTGTACAGTATAGCAGCATATGGTGTATAATGTATAGTAACTGTATAACCCTGATAACACAGCAGCTGCATATGTGATATATAAGTTACTGTACAGTATAGCAGCATGTGGTGTATAATGTATAGTAACTGTATAACCCTGATAACACAGCAGCTGGATATGTGATATATAAGTTACTGTACAGTATAGCAGCATGTGGTATATAATGTATAGTAACTGTATAACCCTGATAACACAGCAGCTGGATATGTGATATATAAGTTACTGTACAGTATAGCAATCAGCATGTGGTGTATAATGTATAGTAACTGTATAACCCTGATAACACAGCAGCTGTATATGTGATATATAAGTTACTGTACAGTATAGCAGCATGTGGTATATAATGTATAGTAACTGTATAACCCTGATAACACAGCAGCTGGATATGTGATATATAAGTTACTGTACAGTATAGCAATCAGCATGTGGTGTATAATGTATAGTAACTGTATAACCCTGATAACACAGCAGCTGGATATGTGATATATAAGTTACTGTACAGTATAGCTATCAGCATGTGGTATATAATGTATAGTAACTGTATAACCCTGATAACACAGCAGCAGCTGAATATGTGATATATAAGTTACTGTACAGAATAGCAGCATGTGGTGTATAATGTATAGTAACTGTATAACCCTGATAACACAGCAGCTGGATATGTGATATATAAGTTACTGTAAATTATAGCAGCATGTGGTATATAATGTATAGTAACTGTATAACCCTGATAACACAGCAGCTGTATATGTGATATATAAGTTACTGTACAGTATAGCAGCATGTGGTACATAATGCATAGTAACTGTATAACCCTGATAACACAGCAGCTGGATATGTGATATATAAGTTACTGTACAGTATAGCAGCATGTGGTATATAATGTATAGTAACTATATAACCCTGATAACACAGCAGCTGGATATGTGATATATAAGTTACTGTACAGTATAGCAATCAGCATGTGGTGTATAATGTATAGTAACTGTATAACCCTGATAACACAGCAGCTGGATATGTGATATATAAGTTACTGTACAGTATAGCAATCAGCATGTGGTATATAATGTATAGTAACTGTATAACCCTGATAACACAGCAGCAGCTGGATATGTGATATATAAGTTACTGTACAGTATAGCAGCATGTGGTATATAATGTATAGTAACTGTATAACCCTGATAACACAGCAGCAGCTGAATATGTGATATATAAGTTACTGTACAGAATAGCAGCATGTGGTATATAATGTATAGTAACTGTATAACCCTGATAACACAGCAGCTGGATATGTGATATATAAGTTACTGTAAATTATAGCAGCATGTGGTATATAATGTATAGTAACTGTATAACCCTGATAACACAGCAGCTGTATATGTGATATATGTTACTGTACAGTATAGCAGCATGTGGTATATAATGTATAGTAACTGTATAACCCTGATAACACAACAGCTGGATATGTGATATATAATGTATAGTAACTATATAACCCTGATAACGCAGCAGCTGGATATGTGATATATAAGTTACTGTACAGTATAGCAATAAGCATGTGGTATATAATGTATAGTAACTGTATAACCCTGATAACACAGCAGCTGGATATGTGATATATAAGTTACTGTACAGTATAGCAATCAGCATGTGGAGTATAATGTATAGTAACTGTATAACCCTGATAACACAGCAGCAGCTTGTATATACAGGATGGAGCTGCAGATCCCCATAATGCAGTAGCGTAGTACAACAGACTATAATAGAGAATAGAGGGCTGTTGTCAGAGGTCTGTGTGGTCACATGGCAGCAATGGGGAAGGGGGTGTGTTCAGCATGGACCAATCAGGAAGTGAGAATCACAGAGCAGTGCAGGTGGACAGTGACAGAAACTTCTCTATACAGCAGTATGTATAGCTGAGTGTGAGTGCAGGCACATTACAGCAGCAGTGTGTATAGCTGAGTGAGTGCAGGCACATTATAGCAGCAGTGTGTATAGCTGAGTGTGAGTGCAGGCACATTATAGCAGCAGTATGTATAGCTGAGTGTGAGTGCAGATACATTATAGCAGCAGTGTGTATAGCTGAGTGAGTGCAGGCACATTATAGCAGCAGTGTGTATAGCTGAGTGTGAGTGCAGGCACATTATAGTAGCAGTGTGTATAGCTGAGTGTGAGTGCAGACACATTATAGCAGCAGTGTGTATAGCTGAGTGTGAGTGCAGGCACATTATAGCAGGAATGGAGAGGATGGGAAACACATGGGCGGACAGAGACTGCAGGAAGGAATGAGCAGAGTATAGGGTAAGCACAGTATAGCAGCACTCTGGGAAGAGAGGGGTTACACCTATGGAGAGATTACCTCCACAGTCCTGTCCCCTGATGTAAGCCCCAGCCTGAGGTGGATCTGCTATGATTTGGAAGGTGAGGGAGACTTGCTGGGTCAGAGTACTGGGCTGTAGACCCCGCTATGCTGACCATGCCCCTCCCCCACTCCCCCTCCCACCCAGTACAGGGAGCTCTTACACCAAAGCAATGCTCTTACACCAAGTTTTTGCAAGATGCTCTTAATCCAAGTTACTCTTAAACTGAGGTACCACTGTATCTAGAATGCCAGCTTAGGGTGGGGGTCTGAACAGTTGGAGGGGGTCTGCTTCTCCGTAGTTCACACTATGACATTCTGTTCTTAGAGATGGTAAAATAGTGACTAGTGAAGGAAAGTTGCTGACACTACCTGCGTTGTTCTCTACATAATAGCAGCAAACAAAGGCAGTATAAGCTATAGACGTATATATATCACTTAGCGACATGCAGTGTAAACTATAGTATAGCACTCAGTTATTACTCCTGTGCACAGGTAACCCGCTGCTCATCCTCTATTCCTTCCTGTAGTGTCAGTGTGAATTGCAGCCAGGAGGGGTCTGGGTGGGTGCTCTTCCCTTCTTTGACCACTAGATGTCGCTATCATCCATATTGTTCTGCTCAGACACTACAATTATATACACATAAAAAGCTGCTGCTCTGCAGCCGAGGTTCCCAGCATTATATGAGGAGAAGTCTTGGTCCTTAGCTCTTACTCATTGCATTGTGTGTGATTAAGTCCCTAACATGGGGATGGTGGATGAGGGGGGTACCTATTAGAGGGGGTTACATATTATTTAAGGGCCTGGGACAGGGACGGCTCCAGGCCCTTGGGCGAAAGAGCCTCAGCAGCCCCTCATCCACTATGCAGAATCACTTGAGACACCATTAACTTGTACAAACACACATTACTGACACACACACAGACACCGACTGCCTGACACAGACACCGACTGCCTGACACAGACACAGACACCGACTGCCAGACACAGACACCGACTGCCAGACACAGACACCGACTGCCAGACACAGACACCGACTGACACGCAGCACTTACAGCTTAGTCTTCTCCCTCTTCCTCTCTGTCAGGCTGATCTCATTTCTACACTGTAAAGTTAAGGACCTTTATGTCATGTGATCAGGTCCTTCACCCTTTCCCCCTCAGCGAAGGTCCTGCTCCTTTCTCTTGTGCCCCGCTCACCCTACACTACAGTGAGCAGGCTGAACATTAGAACACTCAGCCCCTCTTCCTCTCTGGGCCCCTAGAGTTGCTGTTGGCCCTGACACTTGCCCAGGTAAGCCCTGTACTGACGCCAGCTATCTACTTAAAAAATATTGTTTACATCGAACAACTACTACGGGGATACCTATATCAGGGGGTTATTTACTAGACAGGGGAAAACTACCACAAGGACTATTTACAGGGGGGGGGGGGGCAAGTACATGGGGGGCTACCTACTTAGGAATTATCTTTACTAGGGGGCTGACTGCCTGGGGGCACTATCTACTGGGGAGGCTAACTAACAGAGAAGCATTGCTACATAGGATACTGTCTATTCTAATACATCGGGATACTATTAACTATACTACACAGGAGGATACTATACTGGATTATACTACACAGGAGTATACTATACTGGACTACACAGGAGTATACTATACTGGACTACACAGGAGTATACTATACTGGACTATACTACACAGGAGTATACTATACTGGACTACACAGGAGTATACTATACTGGACTACACAGGAGTATACTATACTGGACTATACTACACAGGAGTATACTATACTGGACTACACAGGAGTATACTATACTGGACTACACAGGAGTATACTATACTGGACTACACAGGAGTATACTATACTGGACTACACAGGATTATACTATACTGGACTACACAGGAGTATACTATACTGGACTACACTACACAGGAGTATACTATACTGGACTATACTACACAGGAGTATACTATACTGGATTATACTACACAGGAGTATACTATACTGGACTATACTACACAGGAGTATACTATACTGGACTATACTACACAGGAGTATACTATACTGGATTATACTACACAGGAGTATACTATACTGGACTATACTACACAGGAGTATACTATACTGGACTATACTACACAGGAGTATACTATACTGGACTACACAGGAGTATACTATACTGGACTACACAGGAGTATACTATACTGGACTACACTACACAGGAGTATACTATACTGGACTACACTACACAGGAGTATACTATACTGGATTATACTACACAGGAGTATACTATACTGGACTATACTACACAGGAGTATACTATACTGGATTATACTACACAGGAGTATACTATACTGGACTATACTACACAGGAGTATACTATACTGGACTATACTACACAGGAGTATACTATACTGGATTATACTAGACAGGAGTATACTATACTGGATTATACTACACAGGAGTATACTATACTGGACTATACTACACAGGAGTATACTATACTGGATTATACTACACAGGAGTATACTATACTGGACTATACTACACAGGAATATACTATACTGGATTATACTACACAGGAGTATACTATACTGGACTATACTACACAGGAGTATACTATACTGGACTATACTACACAGGAGTATACTATACTGGATTATACTACACAGGAGTATACTATACTGGATTATACTACACATGAGTATACTATACTGGACTACACTACACAGGAGTATACTATACTGGATTATACTACACAGGAGTATACTATACTGGACTATACTACACAGGAGTATACTATACTGGATTATACTACACAGGAGTATACTATACTGGACTACACTACACAGGAGTATACTATACTGGATTATACTACTCAGGAGTATACTATACTGGACTATACTACACAGGAGTATACTATACTGGATTATACTACACAGGAGGATACTATACTGGATTATACTACACAGGAGGATACTATACTGGATTATACTACACAGGAGTATACTATACTGGACTACACAGGAGTATACTATACTGGATTATACTACACAGGAGTATACTATACTGGATTATACTACACAGGAGGATACTATACTGGACTACACAGGAGTATACTATACTGGACTACACAGGAGTATACTATACTGGATTATACTACACAGGAGAATACTATACTGGACTACACAGGAGTATACTATACTGGATTATACTACACAGGAGAATACTATACTGGACTACACAGGAGTATACTATACTGGATTATACTACACAGGAGAATACTATACTGGACTACACAGGAGAATACTATACTGGACTACACAGGAGTATACTATACTGGACTACACAGGAGTATACTATACTGGACTATACTACACAGGAGTATACTATACTGGATTATACTACACAGGAGTATACTATACTGGACTATACTACACAGGAGTAATACTATACTGGATTATACTACACAGGAGTATACTATACTGGACTATACTACACAGGGGTATACTATACTGGATTATACTACACAGGAGTATACTATACTGGACTATACTACACAGGAGTATACTATACTGGATTATACTACACAGGAGGATACTATACTGGATTATACTACACAGGAGGATACTATACTGGATTATACTACACAGGAGTATACTATACTGGACTACACAGGAGTATACTATACTGGATTATACTACACAGGAGTATACTATACTGGATTATACTACACAGGAGTATACTATACTGGATTATACTACACAGGGGTATACTATACTGGATTATACTACACAGGAGTATACTATACTGGACTATACTACACAGGAGTATACTATACTGGACTACACAGGAGTATACTATACTGGACTACACTACACAGGAGTATACTATACTGGATTATACTACACAGGAGTATACTATACTGGATTATACTACACAGGAGTATACTATACTGGACTACACAGGAGTATACTATACTGGATTATACTACACAGGAGTATACTATACTGGATTATACTACACAGGAGTATACTATACTGGATTACACAGAAGTATACTATACTGGATTATACTACACAGGAGTATACAATACTGGACTATACTACACAGGAGTATACTATACTGGACTATACTACACAGGAGTATACTATACTGGACTATACAGGAGTATACTATACTGGATTATACTACACAGGAGTATACTATACTGGACTACACAGGAGTATACTATACTGGACTACACAGGAGTATACTATACTGGACTACACAGGAGTATACTATACTGGACTACACAGGAGTATACTATACTGGACTACACAGGAGTATACTATACTGGATTATACTACACAGGAGTATACTATACTGGACTATACTACACAGGAGTATACTATACTGGATTATACTACACAGGAGTATACTATACTGGACTATACTACACAGGGGTATACTATACTGGATTATACTACACAGGAGTATACTATACTGGACTATACTACACAGGAGTATACTATACTGGACTACACAGGAGTATACTATACTGGATTATACTACACAGGAGTATACTATACTGGACTACACAGGAGTATACTATACTGGATAATACTACACAGGAGTATACTATACTGGAATATACTACACAGGAGTATACTATACTGGACTACACAGGAGTATACTATACTGGATTATACTACACAGGAGTATACTATACTGGATTATACTACACAGGAGGATACTATACTGGATTATACTACACAGGAGTATACTATACTGGACTATACTACACAGGAGTATACTATACTGGATTATACTACACAGGAGTATACTATACAGGACTATACTACACAGGAGTATACTATACTGGACTACACAGGAGTATACTATACTGGACTACACAGGAGTATACTATACTGGACTATACTACACAGGAGTATACTATACTGGACTACACAGGAGTATACTATACTGGATTATACTACACAGGAGTATACTATACTGGACTATACTACACAGGAGTATACTATACTGGATTATACTACACAGGAGGATACTATACTGGATTATACTACACAGGAGTATACTATACTGGACTATACTACACAGGAGTATACTATACTGGATTATACTACACAGGAGTATACTATACTGGACTACACAGGAGTATACTATACTGGATTATACTACACAGGAGTATACTATACTGGACTACACAGGAGTATACTATACTGGACTATACTACACAGGAGTATACTGTATTGGACTACACAGGAGTATACTATACTGGACTACACTACACAGGAGTATACTATACTGGATTATACTACACAGGAGTATACTATACTGGATTATACTACACAGGAGTATACTATACTGGACTACACAGGAGTATACTATACTGGACTACAGAGGAGTATACTATACTGGACTACACAGGAGTATACTATACTGGACTACACAGGAGTATACTATACTGGACTATACTACACAGGAGTATACAATACTGGACTATACTACACAGGAGTATACTATACTGGACTATACTACACAGGAGTATACTATACTGGACTACACAGGAATATACTATACTGGACTATACTACACAGGAGTATACTATACTGGATTATACTACACAGGAGTATACTATACTGGATTATACTACACAGGAGTATACTATACTGGACTATACTACACAGGAGTATACTATACTGGATTATACTACACAGGAGTATACTATACTGGACTATACTACACAGGAGTATACTATACTGGATTATACTACACAGGAGTATACTATACTGGACTATACTACACAGGAGTATACTATACTGGATTATACTACACAGGAGTATACTATACTGGACTATACTACACAGGAGTATACTATACTGGACTATACTACACAGGAGTATACTATACTGGACTATACTACACAGGAGTATACTGTATTGGACTACACAGTAGTATACTATACTGGATTATACTACACAGGAGTATACTGTATTGGACTACACAGGAGTATACTATACTGGACTATACTACACAGGAGTATACTATACTGGACTATACTACACAGGAGTATACTATACTGGACTATACTACACAGGAGTATACTGTATTGGACTACACAGGAGTATACTATACTGGACTACACTACACAGGAGTATACTATACTGGATTACACTACACAGGAGTATACTATACTGGATTATACTACACAGGAGTATACTATACTGGACTATACTACACAGGAGTATACTATACTGGACTATACTACACAGGAGTATACAATACTGGACTATACTACACAGGAGTATACAATACTGGACTATACTACACAGGAATATACTATACTGGACTATACTACACAGGAGTATACTATACTGGACTATACTACACAGGAGGATACTATACTGGACTATACTACACAGGAGTATACTATACTGGACTATACTACACAGGAGTATACTATACTGGATTATACTACACAGGAGTATACTATACTGGACTATACTACACAGGAGTATACTATACTGGATTATACTACACAGGAGTATACTATACTGGACTATACTACACAGGAGTATACTGTATTGGACTACACAGTAGTATACTATACTGGATTATACTACACAGGAGTATACTGTATTGGACTACACAGGAGTATACTATACTGGACTATACTACACAGGAGTATACTATACTGGACTATACTACACAGGAGTATACTATACTGGACTATACTACACAGGAGTATACTATACTGGACTATACTACACAGGAGTATACTATACTACACAGGAGTATACTATACTGGACTATACTACACAGGAGTATACTATACTACACAGGAGTATACTATACTGGACTATACTACACAGGAGTATACTGTATTGGACTACACAGGAGTATACTATACTGGACTATACTACACAGGAGTATACTATACTGGACTATACTACACAGGAGTATACTATACTGGACTATACTACACAGGAGTATACTATACTGGACTATACTACACAGGAGTATACTATACTGGACTACACAGGAGTATACTATACTGGACTATACTACACAGGAGTATACTATACTGGACTACACAGGAGTATACTATACTGGATTATACTACACAGGAGTATACTATACAGGACTATACTACACAGGAGTATACTATACTGGACTATACTACACAGGAGTATACTATACTGGACTACACAGGAGTATACTATACTGGATTATACTACACAGGAGTATACTATACAGGACTATACTACACAGGAGTATACTATACTGGACTACACAGGAGTATACTATACTGGACTACACAGGAGTATACTATACTGGACTATACTACACAGGAGTATACTATACTGGACTACACAGGAGTATACTATACTGGATTATACTACACAGGAGTATACTATACTGGACTATACTACACAGGAGTATACTATACTGGATTATACTACACAGGAGTATACTATACTGGATTATACTACACAGGAGTATACTATACTGGACTATACTACACAGGAGTATACTATACTGGACTATACTACACAGGGGTATACTATACTGGACTACACAGGAGTATTCTATACTGGATTATACTACACAGGAGTATACTATACTGGACTATACTACACAGGAGTATACTATACTGGACTATACTACACAGGGGTATACTATACTGGATTATACTACACAGGAGTATACTATACTGGACTACACAGGAGTATACTATACTAGACTATACTACACAGGAGTATACTATACTGGACTATACTACACAGGAGTATACTATACTGGACTATACTACACAGGAGTATACTATACTGGATTATACTACACAGGAGTATACTATACTGGACTACACAGGAGTATACTATACTGGACTATACTACACAGGAGGATACTATACTGGACTACACAGGAGTATACTATACTCGATTATACTACACAGGAGTATACTATACTGGACTATACTACACAGGAGTATACTATACTGGACTACACAGGAGTATACTATACTACACAGGAGTATACTATACTGGATTATACTACACAGGAGTATACTATACTGGACTATACTACACAGGAGTATACTATACTGGACTATACTACACAGGAGTATACTATACTGGATTATACTACACAGGAGTATACTATACTGGACTATACTACACAGGAGTATACTATACTGGACTATACTACACAGGAGTATACTATACTGGACTACACAGGAGTATACTATACTGGATTATACTACACAGGAGTATACTATACTGGACTACACAGGAGTATACTATACTGGACTACACAGGAGTATACTATACTGGATTATACTACACAGGAGTATACTATACTGGACTATACTACACAGGAGTATACTATACTGGATTATACTACACAGGAGTATACTATACTGGACTATACTACACAGGAGTATACTATACTGGATTATACTACACAGGAGTATACTATACTGGATTATACTACACAGGAGTATACTATACTGGACTATACTACACAGGAGTATACTATACTGGACTATACTACACAGGAGTATACTATACTGGATTATACTACACAGGAATATACTATACTGGATTATACTACACAGGAGTATACTATACTGGACTATACTACACAGGAGTATACTATACTGGACTACACAGGAGTATACTATACTGGACTATACTACACAGGAGTATACTATACTGGACTATACTACACAGGAGTATACTATACTGGACTATACTACACAGGAGTATACTATACTGGATTATACTACACAGGAGTATACTATACTGGATTATACTACACAGGAGTATACTATACTGGATTATACTACACAGGAGTATACTATACTGGATTATACTACACAGGAGTATACTATACTGGACTATACTACACAGGAGAATACTATACTGGATTACACAGGAGTATACTATACTGGATTATACTACACAGGAGTATACTATACTGGACTATACTACACAGGAGTATACTATACTGGACTATACTACACAGGAGTATACTATACTGGACTACACAGGAGTATACTATACTGGATTATACTACACAGGAGTATACTATACTGGACTATACTACACAGGAGTATACTATACTGGACTACACAGGAGTATACTATACTGGACTATACTACACAGGAGTATACTATACTGGACTACACTACACAGGAGTATACTATACTGGACTATACTACACAGGAGTATACTACACAGGAGTATACTACACAGGAGTATACTATACTGGACTACACAGGAGTATACTATACTGGACTATACTACACAGGAGTATACTATACTGGACTATACTACACAGGAGGATACTATACTGGATTATACTACACAGGAGTATACTGTATTGGACTACACAGGAGTATACTATACTGGACTATACTACACAGGAGTATACTATACAACACAGGAGTATACTATACTGGACTATACTACACAGGAGTATACTATACTGGACTATACTACACAGGAGTATACTATACAGGACTATACTACACAGGAGTATACTATACTGGACTATACTACACAGGAGTATACTATACTGGACTACACAGGAGTATACTATACTGGACTACACAGGAGTATACTATACTGGACTACACAGGAGTATACTATACTGGATTATACTACACAGGAGTATACTATACTGGATTATACTACACAGGAGTATACTATACTGGACTATACTACACAGGAGTATACTATACTGGACTATACTACACAGGAGTATACTATACTGGACTATACTATACAGGGGTATACTATACTGGATTATACTACACAGGAGTATACTATACTGGACTATACTACACAGGAGTATACTATACTGGACTATACTACACAGGAGTATACTATACTGGACTACACAGGAGTATACTATACTGGACTACACAGGAGTATACTATACTGGATTATACTACACAGGAGTATACTATACTGGACTACACAGGAGTATACTATACTGGACTACACAGGAGTATACTATACTGGACTATACTACACAGGAGTATACTATACTGGATTATACTACACAGGAGTATACTATACTGGACTACACAGGAGTATACTATACTGGACTACACAGGAGTATACTATACTGGACTACACAGGAGTATACTATACTGGATTATACTACACAGGAGTATACTATACTGGACTACACAGGAGGATACTATACTGGATTATACTACACAGGAGTATACTATACTGGACTACACAGGAGTATACTATACTGGATTATACTACACAGGAGTATACTATACTGGACTATACTACACAGGAGTATACTATACTGGACTATACTACACAGGAGTATACTATACTGGACTATACAGGAGTATACTATACTGGACTATACTACACAGGAGTATACTATACTGGACTATACAGGAGGATACTATACTGGACTACACAGGAGTATACTATACTGGACTACACAGGAGTATACTATACTGGACTATACTACACAGGAGTATACTATACTGGATTATACTACACAGGAGTATACTATACTGGACTATACAGGAGTATACTATACTGGACTATACAGGAGTATACTATACTGGACTTATACTACACAGGAGTATACTATACTGGACTATACACAGGAGTAATACTATACTGATTATACTACACAGGAGTATACTATACTGGACTACACAGGAGTATACTATACTGGACTATACTACACAGGAGTATACTATACCTGGACTTACTACAGGAGTATACTATACTGGACTATACTACACAGGAGTAGACTATACTGGACTAATACTACACAGAGTATACTATACTGGACTACACAGGAGTATACTATACTGGATTATACTACACAGGAGTATACTATACTGGACTATACTACACAGGAGTATACTATACTGGATTATACTACACAGGAGTATACTATACTGGATTATACTACACAGGAGTATACTATACTGGACTATACTACACAGGAGTATACTATACTGGACTATACTACACAGGAGTATACTACACAGGAGTATACTACACAGGAGTATACTACACAGGAGTATACTACACAGGAGTATACTATACTGGACTATACTACACAGGAAGTATACTATACTGGATATAGTACACAGGAGTATACTATACTGGACTATAACTACACAGGAGTATACTATACTGGATACTACACAGGAGTATACTATACTGGACTGCACTACAAGGAGTATACTATACTGGACTATACTACACAGGAGTATACTATACTGGATTATTACTACACAGGAGTATAACTATACTGGACTTATACTACACAGGAGTATACTATACTGGACTATACTACACAGGAGTATACTATACTGGACTATACACAGGAGTATACTATACTGGATTACTACACAGGAGTATACTATACTGGATTATACTACACAGGAGTATACTATACTGGACTATACTACACAGGAGTATACTATACTGGACTATACTACACAGGAGTATACTATACTGGACAACACAGGAGTATACTATACTGGACTATACTACACAGGAGTATACTATACTGGACTATACTACACAGGAGTATACTATACTGGACTACACAGGAGTATACTATACTGGACTATACTACACAGGAGTATACTATACTGGACTACACAGGAGTATACTACACAGGAGTATACTACACAGGAGTATACTACACAGGAGTATACTATACTGGACTACACAGGAGTATACTACACAGGAGTATACTACACAGGAGTATACTATACTGGATTATACTACACAGGAGTATACTATACTGGATTATACTACACAGGAATATACTATACTACACAGGAGTATGCTATACTGGACTATACTACACAGGAGTATACTATACTGGACTATACTACACAGGAGTATACTATACTGGACTACACAGGAGTATACTATACTGGACTACACAGGAGTATACTATACTGGATTATACTACACAGGAGGATACTATACTGGATTATACTACACAGGAGTATACTATACTGGACTATACTACACAGCAGTATACTATACTGGATTATACTACACAGGAGTATACTATACTGGATTATACTACACAGGAGTATACTATACTGGACTATACTACACAGGAGTATACTATACTGGACTATACTACACAGGAGTATACTATACTGGACTACACAGGAGTATACTATACTGGATTATACTACACAGGAGGATACTATACTGGATTATACTACACAGGAGTATACTATACTGGATTATACTACACAGGAGTATACTATACTGGACTGTACTACACAGGAGTATACTATACTGGACTACACAGGAGTATACTATACTGGACTATACTACACAGGAGTATACTATACTGGACTACACAGGAGTATACTATACTGGACTACACAGGAGTATACTATACTGGATTATACTACACAGGAGTATACTATACTGGACTACACAGGAGTATACTATACTGGATTATACTACACAGGAGTATACTATACTGGACTATACTACACAGGAGTATACTATACTGGACTACACAGGAGTATACAATACTGGATTATACTACACAGGAGTATACTATACTGGACTATACTACACAGGAGTATACTATACTGGACTATACTACACAGGGGTATACTATACTGGACTACACAGGAGTATACTATACTGGACTATACTACACAGGAGTATACTATACTGGACTACACAGGAGTATACTATACTGGATTATACTACACAGGAGTATACTATACTGGACTACACAGGAGTATACTATACTGGACTACACAGGAGTATACTATACTGGATTATACTACACAGGAGTATACTATACTGTACTACACAGGAGTATACTATACTGGATTATACTACACAGGAGTATACTATACTGGACTATACTACACAGGAGTATACTATACTGGACTATACTACACAGGGGTATACTATACTGGACTACACAGGAGTATACTATACTGGACTATACTACACAGGAGTATACTATACTGGACTACACAGGAGTATACTATACTGGATTATACTACACAGGAGTATACTATACTGGACTACACAGGAGTATACTATACTGGATTATACTACACAGGAGTATACTATACTGGACTATACTACACAGGAGTATACTATACTGGACTACACAGGAGTATACTATACTGGATTATACTACACAGGAGTATACTATACTGGATTATACTACACAGGAGTATACTATACTGGACTATACTACACAGGAGAATACTATACTGGACTACACAGGAATATACTATAATGGACTACACAGGAGTATACTATACTGGACTACACTACACAGGAGTATACTATACTGGACTACACAGGAGTATACTATACTGGACTACACTACACAGGAGAATACTATACTGGACTACACAGGAGTATACTATACTGGACTATACTACACAGGAGTATACTATACTGGATTATACTACACAGGAGTATACTATACTGGACTATACTACACAGGAGTATACTATACTGGACTATACTACACAGGAGTATACTATACTGGACTACTACAGCCAGAGTATAATATACTGATACTACACAGGAGGATACTATACTGGGACTATACTACACAGGACGTATACTACTGACTACTGGATTATACTACACAGGAGTATACTACTACTAGGACTGATACTACACAGGAGTATACTATACTGGCCTACACAGGGATATACTACTATGGAGTATACTACACAGGAGTATACTATACTGGATGATACTACACAGGAGTATACTATACTGGATACTACACAGGAGATACTATACTAGGAGTATGCTATACTGACTACACACAGGAGTATACTATACTGGGACTACTACAGGAGTATACTATACTGGATCTACTACACGGAGGTATACTATACTGGGACTATACTACCAGGAGATATACTATACTGGACTTATACTACCAGGGAGGATACTAATACTGGATTATACTACACAGGAGTATACTATACTGGACTATTACTACACAGGCAGTATACTATACTGGACTTAATACTACACAGGGATATACTATACTGGATTATACTACACAGGAGTATACTATACTGGACTATACTACACAGGAGAATACTATACTGGACTACACAGGAGTATACTATACTGGACTACACAGGAGTATACTATACTGGACTACACAGGAGTATACTATACTGGACTACACAGGAGTATACTATACTGGATTATACTACACAGGAGTATACTATACTGGACTACACAGGAGTATACTATACTGGATTATACTACACAGGAGTATACTATACTGGATTACACAGGAGTATACTATACTGGATTATACTACACAGGAGTATACTATACTGGACTACACAGGAGTATACTATACTGGATTATACTACACAGGAGTATACTATACTGGACTACACAGGAGTATACTATACTGGATTATACTACACAGGAGTATACTATACTGGACTACACAGGAGTATACTATACTGGATTATACTACACAGGAGTATACTATACTGGACTACACAGGAGTATACTATACTGGACTATACTACACAGGAGTATACTATACTGGACTATACTACACAGGAGTATACTATACTGGATTATACTACACAGGAGTATACTATACTGGACTATACTACACAGGAGTATACTATACTGGACTACACAGGAGAATACTATACTGGACTACACAGGAGTATACTATACTGGATTATACTACACAGGAGAATACTATACTGGACTACACAGGAGTATACTATACTGGATTATACTACACAGGAGTATACTATACTGGACTATCCTACACAGGAGTATACTATACTGGATTATACTACACAGGAGTATACTATACTGGATTATACTACACAGGAGTATACTATACTGGACTATACTACACAGGAGTATACTATACTGGACTACACAGGAGTATACTATACTGGACTACACAGGAGTATACTATACTGGATTATACTACACAGGAGTATACTATACTGGATTATACTACACAGGAGTATACTATACTGGACTATACTACACAGGAGTATACTATACTGGACTATACTACACAGGGGTATACTATACTGGACTACACAGGAGTATACTATACTGGATTATACTACACATGACTATACTACACAGGAGTATACTACACAGGAGTATACTATACTGGATTATACTACACAGGAGTATACTATACTGGACTATACTACACAGGAGAATTATATACTGGACTACACAGGAGTATACTATACTGGATTATACTACACAGGAGAATACTATACTGGACTACACAGGAGTATACTATACTGGATTATACTACACAGGAGTATACTATACTGGATTATACTACACAGGAGAATTATATACTGGACTACACAGGAGTATACTATACTGGATTATACTACACAGGAGAATACTATACTGGACTACACAGGAGTATACTATACTGGATTATACTACACAGGAGTATACTATACTGGATTATACTACACAGGAGTATACTATACTGGACTATACTACACAGGAGTATACTATACTGGACTACACAGGAGTATACTATACTGGACTATACTACACAGGAGTATACTATACTGGATTATACTACACAGGAGGATACTATACTGGACTATACTACACAGGAGTATACTATACTGGATTATACTACACAGGAGGATACTATACTGGATTATACTACACAGGAGTATACTATACTGGACTACACAGGAGTATACTATACTGGATTATACTACACAGGAGTATACTATACTGGATTATACTACACAGGAGTATACTATACTGGATTATACTACACAGGAGTATACTATACTGGACTATACTACACAGGAGTATACTATACTGGACTACACAGGAGTATACTATACTGGATTATACTACACAGGAGAATACTATACTGGACTACACAGGAGTATACTATACTGGATTATACTACACAGGAGTATACTATACTGGATTATACTACACAGGAGTATACTATACTGGATTATACTACACAGGAGAATACTATACTGGACTACACAGGAGTATACTATACTGGATTATACTACACAGGAGGATACTATACTGGATTATACTACACAGGAGTATACTATACTGGACTACACAGGAGTATACTATACTGGATTATACTACACAGGAGTATACTATACTGGATTATACTACACAGGAGTATACTATACTGGACTATACTACACAGGAGTATACTATACTGGACTACACAGGAGTATACTATACTACACAGGAGTATACTATACTGGACTATACTACACAGGAGAATACTATACTGGACTATACTACACAGGAGGATACTATACTGGACTATACTACACAGGAGGATACTATACTGGACTATACTACACAGGAGTATACTATACTGGATTACACAGGAGTATACTATACTGGATTATACTACACAGGAGTATACTATACTGGATTATACTACACAGGAGTATACTATACTGGATTATACTACACAGGAGTATACTATACTGGATTATACTACACAGGAGTATACTATACTGGACTATACTACACAGGAGTATACTATACTGGACTATACTACACAGGAGTATACTATACTGGACTACACAGGAGTATACTATACTGGACTATACTACACAGGAGTATACTACACAGGAGTATACTATACTGGATTATACTACACAGGAGTATACTATACTGGAATATACTACACAGGAGTATACTATACTGGATTATACTACACAGGAGTATACTATACTGGACTACACAGGAGTATACTATACTGGACTATACAGGAGTATACTATACTGGATTATACTACACAGGAGAATACTATACTGGAATATACTACACAGGAGTATACTATACTGGACTATACTACACAGGAGTATATTATACTGGACTACACAGGAGTATACTATACTGGACTATACTACACAGGAGTATACTATACTGGACTATACTACACAGGAGTATACTATACTGGATTATACTACACAGGAGTATACTATACTGGATTATACTACACAGGAGTATACTATACTGGATTATACTACACAGGAGTATACTATACTGGATTATACTACACAGGAGTATACTATACTGGACTATACTACACAGGAGTATACTATACTGGATTATACTACACAGGAGTATACTATACTGGATTATACTACACAGGAGTATACTATACTGGATTATACTACACAGGAGTATACTATACTGGACTATACTACACAGCAGTATACTATACTAGACTATACTACACAGGAGTATACTATACTGGATTATACTACACAGGAGTATACTATACTGGACTACACAGGAGTATACTATACTGGACTATACTACACAGGAGTATACTATACTGGATTATACTACACAGGAGTATACTATACTAGACTATACTACACAGGAGTATACTATACTGGATTATACTACACAGGAGTATACTATACTGGACTACACAGGAGTATACTATACTGGACTATACTACACAGGAGTATACTATACTGGACTATACTACACAGGAGTATACTATACTGGATTATACTACACAGGAGTATACTATACTGGATTATACTACACAGGAGTATACTATACTAGACTATACTACACAGGAGTATACTATACTGGACTATACTACACAGGAGTATACTATACTGGACTACACAGGAGGATACTATACTGGATTATACTACACAGGAGTATACTATACTGGACTATACTACACAGGAGTATACTATACTGGACTACACAGGAGTATACTATACTGGACTACACAGGAGTATACTATACTGGATTATACTACACAGGAGGATACTATACTGGACTATTCCATTTCCTTGTTCTTGCTTTTCTTCTTACTATTCTCCTTTTGTGTTGCGGTGAGGTGTGCACACAGGGGCCCGGGGCCACACAACTCTAGCCCTGAGGTGTGAAGCAGCAGCCAAGTAACTAAACCGGTAGAATGGAAACATATTGTAAAAGTGAGCGCCAGCGCCAAAGACATGACAGGAACGTGATCAATATGATGGATTATTGTTATGATAACAAGAAGTGCAGGCGGAAGAAGACCTCGTATGAGATACTGGAAAAATAGATAAGAGATAGATAGATAGATAGATAGATAGGAGATAGATAGATAGATAGATAGATAGATAGATAGATAGATAGATAGATAGGAGATAGATAGATAGATAGATAGATAGATAGATAGGAGATAGATACATAGGATATAGATAGATAGATAGGAGATAGATAGATAGATAGATAGATAGATAGATAGATAGATAGATAGATAGATAGATAGATAGATAGATAGATAGATAGATAGGAGATAGATAGATAGATAGATAGATAGATAGATAGATAAATTTGGTAGAAACGAGTGGCACTCCAAGTCACACCGCAGTGGGTGCCAGCTGATATGGTTCCGACCACGAACTTTAGTCCATAAAATAATGATGATCAGCGGCACACCAATCCCGTGAAAAACTGAATTAATTTATTGTTCAAACCTCAGAACATTCAAAATATGCAGCACAGCAAAGCACGACGTTTCGGCGGGGTGTCCGCCATTTTCAAGTGGCACTTGAAAATGGCGGACACCCCGCCGAAACGTCGTGCTTTGCTGTGCTGCATATTTTGAATGTTCTGAGGTTTGAACAATAAATTAATTCAGTTTTTCACGGGATTGGTGTGCCGCTGATCATCATTATTAGATAGATAGATAGATAGATAGATAGATAGGAGATAGATAGATAGATAGATAGATAGATAGATAGATAGATAGGAGATAGATAGATAGGAGATAGATAGATAGATAGATAGATAGATAGATAGATAGATAGATAGGAGATAGATAGATAGGAGATAGATAGATAGATAGATAGATAAATAGGAGATAGATAGGAGATAGGAGATAGATAGGAGATAGATAGATAGATAGATAGATAGATAGATAGATAGGAGATAGGAGATAGATAGATAGGAGATAGATAGATAGATACATAGATAGGAGATAGATAGATAGATAGATAGATAGATAGATAGATAGATAGATAGATAGATAGATAGGAGATAGATAGGAGATAGATAGATAGGAGATAGATAGATAGATAGATAGATAAATAGATAGATAGATAGGAGATAGATAGATAGGAGATAGATAGATAGATAGATAGATAGATAAATAGATAGGAGATAGATAGGAGATAGATAGATAGATAGATAGATAGGAGATAGATAGATAGATAGGAGATAGATAGATAGATAGATAGGAGATAGATAGATAAGAGATAGATAGATAGATAGATTAATAGATAGATAGATAGATAGATAGATAGATAGATAGATAGATAGATAGATAGATAGGAGATAGATAGATAGATAAGAGATAGATAGATAGATAGATAGATAGATAAGAGATAGATAGATAAGAGATAGATAGATAGATAGATAAATAGATAGGAGATAGATAGATAGATTATAGATAGGAGATAGATAGATAGATAGATAGATAGATAGATAGATAGATAGATAGGAGATAGATAGATAGATAGATAGATAGATAGGAGATAGATAGGAGATAGATAGGAGATAGATAGGAGATAGATAGATAGGAGATAGATAGATAGATAGATAGATAGGAGATAGATAGATAGGAGATAGATAGATAGGAGATAGATAGGAGATAGATAGGAGATAGATAGGAGATAGATAGGAGATAGATAGATAGATAGATAGATAGATAGATAGATAGATAGATAGGAGATAGATAGATAGATACATAGATAGATAGGAGATAGATAGATAGATAGAAAGATAGATAGATAGAAAGATAGATAGGAGATAGATAGATAGGAGATAGATAGATAGATAGATAGATAGATAGATAGGAGATAAATAGATAGATAGATAGGAGATAGATAGATAAATAGATAGGAGATAGATAGATAGGAGATAGATAGATAGATAGATAGATAGATAAATAGATAGGAGATAGATAGATAGATAGATAGATAGATAGATAGATAGGAGATAGATAGATAGATAGATAGGAGATAGATAGATAAATAGATAGGAGATAGATAGATAGGAGATAGATAGATGATAGATAGATAGGAGATAGATAGGAGATAGATAGATAGATAGATAGATAGATAGATAGATAGATTATAGATAGGAGATAGATAGATAGGAGATAGATAGATAGATATGAGATAGATAGATAGATAGATAGGAGATAGATAGATAGATAGATAGATAGGAGATAGATAGATAGATGATAGGAGATAGATAGATAGGAGATAGATAGATAGATAGATGATAGGAGATAGATAGAGAGATAGATAGAGAGATAGATAGGAGATAGATAGATAGATAGATAGGAGATAGATAGATAGATAGATAGATAGGAGATAGATAGATAGATAGATTATAGATAGGAGATAGATAGATAGGAGATAGATAGGAGATAGATAGATATATAGATAGATAGGAGATAGATAGGAGATAGATAGATAGATAGGAGATAGATAGATATATAGATAGATAGGAGATAGATAGGAGATAGATAGATAGATAGGAGATAGATAGGAGATAGATAGATAGGAGATAGATAGATAATATATAGATGATAGATAGGAGATAGATAGATAGATAGATAGATAGATAGATAGATAGATAGGAGATAGATAGATAGATAGATAGGAGATAGATAGATAGGAGATAGATAGATAGATAGATAGATAGATAGATAGATAGATAGATAGATAGGAGGTAGATAGATAGGAGATAGATAGATAGGAGATAGGAGATAGATAGATAGATAGATAGATAGGAGATAGATAGATAGGAGATAGATAGATAGGAGATAGATAGATAGATAGATAGATAGATAGATAGATAGATAGATAGATAGATAGGAGATAGATAGATAGGAGATAGATAGATAGGAGATAGATAGGAGATAGATAGATAGGAGATAGATAGATAGGAGATAGATAGATAGGAGATAGATAGGAGATAGATAGATAGGAGATAGATAGATAGGAGATGCAATCGGTAATTCTCAGCATATATTAGTGCAGTATATAATACATATGTTATGACGCACTGGCTGTGAGTTAACCCCTTCCTCTCTGGGTGTGTGCGGCTCCTGTGATGTGGCTGATAATGGAGGGTAATGGTGGGGGCCTGCAGGGTCATGTCTGGCTGTGTCCCGGCTGCAGAGCCCTCACATTACAGGGGAAGATAAAGAGATGAAACAGAGTCCATAAAACCCCAGATGTTACTGGTGGGGGGGACAGGAGAGAACAGGAATCCCCTCACCCCCCAGGACTCCTCTCGGCCCCCAGTGTCTGGCTGCTGCCTCTAGAAAGACTTCATGGGGGTTAACCCTTCCTGTCCTGGAGCCCGCCAGGACCTCTGACCTTCATACCACCACCGAATGGGTAAGAATATGTGGAGGCTGTGCCCTCCCCCGTCCGCGGGCATCTACCAGGGGCTTCATCTCAGGAGATCAAATCCTTTAACTGGAATTCAGAAAAATATATATATATATTTATTTTTCATGTAAAATCATCAAATTATATAAAAATGATGTTTTGGTGATAGTGTTTGGAATCCTGTGTTGTCCGCCATGTTTCCGTAGCGCTCTCGGTGTCCTCACCTGACGCGGTATAGTGGCCGTCACCCTCCCGCCTCGTCTCTCTCAGCGTCCGTCACTCTCATCATTACTCCTCGGCAGCGGAGGATTGATCGCAGGAGCCGCGCTCTCTCATGGCTCCTTGTTAGCGGGACGCGGCCCCTCAGGGCTGCCCCTGGTTTACACGCTCAGGGATTAGCAGCCGCTGCTTCACCTCACCGTCAAATAACGACACAAGGATTAAAGACGTAAACAGCGGAGCGCGCCGGCAGTCACATGACTGTATCTAATATTATTATTATTATCCATCCATAAAGGCTGCTGGGACAGGGAGAAGCCTTGTGCTTCAGTGATAATAGGTTTCCAGCTGTTACCTCTAGGGGGAGCCATTAAGTCATCAGCTGGAGGCACTGAAGTGAAGAGCGTCCATGTAATGTAGGGAGGTCAGAGCTTTGCAGCAGCTCTCCCCCTTGTTATTATAAGAGGACCCAGGGCAGTGGAGACAGGTCCCTCATTAAAGGGGTAGTTCACAAAAAAAAATCTTTAAAATTAGCTGGTGCCAGAGATTTGTAATCTAGATTTTTTTTTTTTTAAGAAATCACTAGTCTTCCAGTACTTATCAGCTGCTGCATGTCCTGCAAGAAGTGGTGTATTCTCTCCAGTCTGGAAAGCAGAAGAGGTTTTCTGTGGGGATTTGCTGCTGCTCTACTCTACTCTACTACTACTCCTGCTGGGGGGGGAGGAGATGTAATGAGGAGGAGGCCGGTGACTACTACTCCTGCTGGGGGGGGAGGAGATGTAATGAGGAGGAGGCCGGTGACTACTACTCCTGCTGGGGGGGGAGGAGATGTAATGAGGAGGAGGCCGGTGACTACTACTCCTGCTGGGGGGGTGAGATGTAATGAGGAGGAGGCCGGTGACTACTACTCCTGCTGGGGGGGGAGATGTAATGAGGAGGAGGCCGGTGACTACTACTCCTGCTGGGGGGGGGAGGTGAGATGTAATGAGGAGGAGGCCGGTGACTACTACTCCTGCTGGGGGGGGGGGGTTGATTTAATGAGGAGGAGGCCGGTGACTACTACTCCTGCTGGGGGGGGAGATGTAATGAGGAGGAGGCCGGTGACTACTACTCCTGCTGGGGGGGTGAGATGTAATGAGGAGGAGGCCGGTGACTACTACTCCTGCTGGGGGGGGGGGGGGAGATGTAATGAGGAGGAGGCCGGTGACTACTACTCCTGCTGGGGGGGGGGAGATGTAATGAGGAGGATCCCGGTGACTACTACTCCTGCTGGGAGGGGGGGAGATGTAATGAGGAGGAGGCCGGTGACTACTACTCCTGCTGGGGGGGGGGAGATGTAATGAGGAGGAGGCCGGTGACTACTACTCCTGCTGGGGGGGGAGATGTAATGAGGAGGAGGCCGGTGACTACTACTCCTGCTGGGGGGGGAGATGTAATGAGGAGGAGGCCGGTGACTACTACTCCTGCTGGGGGGAGGTGAGATGTAATGAGGAGGAGGCCGGTGACTACTACTCCTGCTGGGGGGGAGGTGAGATGTAATGAGGAGGAGGCCGGTGACTACTACTCCTGCTGGGGGGGAGATGTAATGAGGAGGAGGCCGGTGACTACTACTCCTGCTGGGGGGGAGGTGAGATGTAATGAGGAGGAGGCCGGTGACTACTACTCCTGCTGGGGGGGGGAGATGTAATAAGGAGGATCCCGGTGACTACTACTCCTGCTGGGGGGGTGAGATGTAATGAGGAGGAGGCCGGTGACTACTACTCCTGCTGGGGGGGGGAGATGAGATGTAATGAGGAGGAGGCCGGTGACTACTACTCCTGCTGGGGGGGAGGTGAGATGTAATGAGGAGGAGGCCGGTGACTACTACTCCTGCTGGGGGGGGGGGGGGGGGAGATGTAATGAGGAGGAGGCCGGTGACTACTACTCCTGCTGGGGGGGGGGGGGGGGAGATGTAATGAGGAGGAGGCCGGTGACTACTACTCCTGCGGGGGGGGGGGGGAGATGTAATGAGGAGGAGGCCGGTGACTACTACTCCTGCTGGGGGGGGGAGATGTAATGAGGAGGAGGCCGGTGACTACTACTCCTGCTGGGGGGGGGGGTGAGATGTAATGAGGAGGAGGCCGGTGACTACTACTCCTGCTGAGGGGGGGGAGGTGAGATGTAATGAGGAGGAGGCCGGTGACTACTACTCCTGCTGGGGGGGGGGGGGAGATGTAATGAGGAGGAGGCCGGTGACTACTACTCCTGCTGGGGGGGGGGAGATGTAATGAGGAGGAGGCCGGTGACTACTACTCCTGCTGGGGGGGGGGGAGATGTAATGAGGAGGAGGCCGGTGACTACTACTCCTGCTGGGGGGGGAGATGTAATGAGGAGGAGGCCGGTGACTACTACTCCTGCTGGGGGGGGGAGATGTAATGAGGAGGAGGCCGGTGACTACTACTCCTGCTGGGGGGGGAGATGTAATGAGGAGGAGGCCGGTGACTACTACTCCTGCTGGGGGGGGGAGATGTAATGAGGAGGAGGCCGGTGACTACTACTCCTGCTGGGGGGGGAGATGTAATGAGGAGGAGGCCGGTGACTACTACTCCTGCTGGGGGGGGAGATGTAATGAGGAGGAGGCCGGTGACTACTACTCCTGCTGGGGGGGGGGGGAGATGTAATGAGGAGGAGGCCGGTGACTACTACTCCTGCTGGGGGGGGGGGGGGGGAGATGTAATGAGGAGGAGGCCGGTGACTACTACTCCTGCTGGGGGGGGGGGATGTAATGAGGAGGAGGCCGGTGACTACTACTCCTGCTGGGGGGGGGGTGAGATGTAATGAGGAGGAGGCCGGTGACTACTACTCCTGCTGGGGGGGGGGGGGGGGGAGATGTAATGAGGAGGAGGCCGGTGACTACTACTCCTGCTGGGGGGGGGGGGATGTAATGAGGAGGAGGCCGGTGACTACTACTCCTGCTGGGGGGGGGGTGAGATGTAATGAGGAGGAGGCCGGTGACTACTACTCCTGCTGGGGGGGGGGGGAGATGTAATGAGGAGGAGGCCGGTGACTACTACTCCTGCTGGGGGGGGGGGGGGGGAGATGTAATGAGGAGGAGGCGGTGACTACTACTCCTGCTGGGAGGTGAGATGTAATGAGGAGGAGGCCGGTGACTACTACTCCTGCTGGGGGGGGGGGAGATGTAATGAGGAGGAGGCCGGTGACTACTACTCCTGCTGGGGGGGGGGGGGGGAGATGTAATGAGGAGGAGGCCGGTGACTACTACTCCTGCTGGGGGGGGGGGGGGGGGAGATGTAATGAGGAGGAGGCCGGTGACTACTACTCCTGCTGGGAGGTGAGATGTAATAAGGAGGATCCCGGTGACTACTACTCCTGCTGGGGGGGTGAGATATAATGAGGAGGAGGCCGGTGACTACTACTCCTGCTGGGAGGTGAGATGTAATAAGGAGGATCCCGGTGACTACTACTCCTGCTGTCCCTGCTGGGAGGTGAGATGTTGCAGTAGCAGCAGCCCTCCTCCTCCTCCTCCTCCTGCTCCTGCTCCTCCCTCCCCCCTATCACTCCCTGACACGCTGAGAGCGAATGGAGGCGAGAGGGCAGATCTCTCCTCAGGGTCGCGCAGCCCCAACACTTGTTGCAAAGGGAAAAAGGCAAAGGTGGCGATAATAATATATATATACAGTATATACCGGGAGCAACCGGGAATACAGGACAGTGCAGCCAACACCGGGACATCCGGGACAGTGCAGACAGTACCGGGACAGTGCAGACAGTACCGGGACATCCAGGACAGTGCAACCAACACCGGGACATCCGGGACAGTGCAGACAGTACCGGGACAGTGCCACCAACACCGGGACATCCGGGACAGTGCCACCAACACCGGGACAGTGCCACCAACACCGGGACATCCGGGACAGTGCCACCAACACCGGGACAGTGCCACCAATACCGGGACAGTGCAGACAGTGCCGGGACAGTGCAACCAACAAAGTGCAATTAACACCAGAGCAACCGGGACAACCAGGTCACTGCAACCAACACCGGGATAGTGCAATTACAGCAGAGCAGCCGGGACAGCAGAGCGGAGAGTGCGCCCCCGTCCCGGGGAGGTGAGGAGCGGGACAGCAGAGCGGAGAGTGCGCCCCCGTCCCGGGGAGGTGAGGAGCGGGACAGCAGAGCGGAGAGTGCGCCCCCGTCCCGGGGAGGTGAGGAGCGGGACAGCAGAGCGGAGAGTGCGCCCCCGTCCCGGGGAGGTGAGGAGCGGGACAGCAGAGCGGAGAGTGCGCCCCCTCCCGGTTGCGGCAGTGACCCCCCCTCGGGCAGGCTGTATTATTGAGCAGGAGCTGTCGGGTTGCTGTAGTGTCGCACAGCTCGGAGCAGCAGCATGGTGGAGAACACCAGTGTGGCCAGCAAATCTGCTTTGGTAAGTGGATTCCAGTGTCATCATGTGCGGCGGGTGCGGGGTCCCCGGGACAGGAGAGGAGGGGAGGAGGGGGTGCCGGCTCTATTACCGGGGGTTGTGTGTCCCAAGTTACCTTCTCAGCTCTTATGTGTATAGGAGGGGGTCCTGGGTGTATGCAGGGGGTCCTGGATGTATGCAGGGGGTCCTGGGTGTATGCAGGGGGTCCTGGGTGTATGCAGGGGGTCCTGGGTGTATGCAGGGGGTCCTGGGTGTATGCAGGGGGTCCTGGATGTATGCAGGGGGTCCTGGGTGTATGCAGGGGGTCCTGGGTGTATGCAGGGGGTCCTGGATGTATGCAGGGGGTCCTGGGTGTATGCAGGGGGTCCTGGGTGTATGCAGGGGGTCCCGGGTGTATTCAGGGGGTCCCGGGTGTATTCAGGGGGTCCCGGGTGTATGCAGGGGGTCCTAGGTGTATGCAGGGGGTCCTGGGTATATGCAGGGGGTCCTGGGTGTATGCAGGGGGGCCTGGGTGTATGCAGGGGGTCCTGGGTGTATGCAGGGGGTCCCGGGTGTATGCAGGGGGTCCCGGGTGTATTCAGGGGGTCCCGGGTGTATTCAGGGGGTCCTGGGTGTATGCAGGGGGTCCTGGGTGTATGCAGGGGGTCCTGGGTGTATGCAGGGGGTCCTGGGTGTATGCAGGGGGGCCTGGGTGTATGCAGGGGGGCCTGGGTGTATGCAGGGGGTCCTGGGTGTATTCAGGGGGTCCTGGGTGTATGCAGGGGGTCCTGGGTGTATGCAGGGGGGCCTGGGTGTATGCAGGGGGTCCTGGGTGTATGCAGGGGGTCCTGGGTGTATGCAGGGGGTCCTGGGTGTATGCAGGGGGTCCTGGGTGTATTCAGGGGGTCCTGGGTGTATGCAGGGGGTCCTGGGTGTATGCAGGGGGTCCTGGGTGTATGCAGGGGGTCCTGGGTGTATGCAGGGGGTCCCGGGTCTGGACAGGTCACTGGGATTTTCTGGGTATAGGGGGGGCTGCATATGTCAGGACCATGTACTGAGTGTCTGATCTTACAGGGGTGTGCAGTGCTGTGTATGTATAGGGGTGCTGTGTACTCCTGGGTCATGTATAGGGGTGCTGTGTACTCCTGGGTCATGTATAGGGGTGCTGTGTACTCCTGGGTCATGTATAGGGGTGCTGTGTACTCCTGGGTCATGTATAGGGGTGCTGTGTACTTCTGGGTCATGTATAGGGGTGCTGTGTACTCCTGGGTCATGTATAGGGGTGCTGTGTACTCCTGGGTCATGTATAGGGGTGCTGTGTACTTCTGGGTCATGTATAGGGGTGCTGTGTACTCCTAGGTCATGTATAGGGGTGCTGTGTACTTCTGGGTCATGTATAGGGGTGCTGTGTACTCCTGGGTCATGTATAGGGGTGCTGTATACTCCTGGGTCATGTATAGGGGTGCTGTGTACTCCTGGGTCATGTATAGGGGTGCTGTGTATGTATAGGGGTGCTGTGTACTCCTGGGTCATGTATAGGGGTGCTGTGTATGTATAGGGGTGCTGTGTACTCCTGGGTCATGTATAGGGGTGCTGTGTACTCCTGGGTCATGTATAGGGGTGCTGTGTATGTATAGGGGTGCTGTGTACTCCTGGGTCATGTATAGGGGTGCTGTGTATGTATAGGGGTGCTGTGTACTCCTGGGTCATGTATAGGGGTGCTGTGTATGTATAGGGGTGCTGTGTACTCCTGGGTCATGTATAGGGGTGCTGTGTACTCCTGGGTCATGTATAGGGGTGCTGTATACTCCTGGGTCATCTATAGAGGTGATGTGTATGTATAGGGGTGCTGTCTGTACCTCGGTTATGTATTTGGGGGCTGTCCCCTGTTTATGTATTTGGGGGTCTGTGTCTGTATGATGTGTATTCCTGGATCGTGTATGTGTGTACATTGGGGTGCTGTGTGTTCCTGGCGGGTGTATTAGACGTGTATGTGTGTACATTGGGGTGCTGAAGTTGTAAATAGTTTACAGGGGTTACTGTATAATCCTGGGACTTGTGTACAGGGGGTGGTCATGTGTCTGTGCTGGGGGGCTATGTGTTCCTAGGTGATATAGCCCCCATGTATATATATATCTCTATAGGGCTGCTGTGTATATAGCCCCCATGTATCTATATATCTATATAGGGCTGCTGTGTGTATATAGCCCCCATGTATCTATATCTATATAGGGCTGCTGTGTGTATATAGCCCCCATGTATATATATATATATATATATATCTATATAGGGCTGCTGTGTGTATATAGCCCCCATGTATCTATATCTATATAGGGCTGCTGTGTATATAGCCCCCATGTATCTATATCTATATAGGGCTGTGTGTATATAGCCCCATGTATATATATCTATATAGGGCTGCTGTGTATATATAGCCCCCATGTATATATATATATATATATATCTATATAGGGCTGCTGTGTGTATATAGCCCCCATGTATCTATATCTATATAGGGCTGCTGTGTGTATATAGCCCCCATGTATATATATCTATATAGGGCTGCTGTGTGTATATAGCCCCCATGTATATATATATCTATATAGGGCTGCTGTGTGTATAGCCCCCATGTATATATATCTATATAGGGCTGCTGTGTGTATATAGCCCCCATGTATCTATATAGGGCTGCTGTGTGTATATAGCCCCCATGTATCTATATCTATATAGGGCTGCTGTGTGTATATAGCCCCCATGTATCTATATATCTATATAGGGCTGCTGTGTATATGGCCCCCATGTATCTATATCTATATAGGGCTGCTGTGTGTATATAGCCCCCATGTATCTATATATCTATATAGGGCTGCTGTGTGTATATAGCCCCCATGTATCTATATCTATATAGGGCTGCTGTGTATATAGCCCCCATGTATCTATATCTATATAGGGCTGCTGTGTGTATATAGCCCCCATGTATCTATATATATATAGGGCTGCTGTGTGTATATAGCCCCCATGTATCTATATCTATATAGGGCTGCTGTGTGTATAGCCCCCATATATATATATATATCTATATAGGGCTGCTGTGTGTATATAGCCCCCATGTATCTATATCTATATAGGGCTGCTGTGTGTATATAGCCCCCATGTATATATATATCTATATAGGGCTGCTGTGTGTATATAGCCCCCATGTATCTATATATCTATATAGGGCTGCTGTGTATATGGCCCCCATGTATCTATATCTATATAGGGCTGCTGTGTATATATAGCCCCCATGTATATATATCTATATAGGGCTGCTGTGTATATAGCCCCCATGTATATATATCTATATAGGGCTGCTGTGTATATAGCCCCCATGTATCTATATAGCTATATAGGGCTGCTGTGTGTATATAGCCCCCATGTATATATATCTATATAGGGCTGCTGTGTCTATAGCCCCATGTATCTATATCTATATAGGGCTGCTGTGTGTATATAGCCCCCATGTATATATATCTATATAGGGCTGCTGTGTCTATAGCCCCATGTATCTATATCTATATAGGGCTGCTGTGTGTATATAGCCCCCATGTATCTATATATCTATATAGGGCTGCTGTGTGTATATAGCCCCCATGTATCTATATCTATATCTATATAGGGCTGCTGTGTATATAGCCCCATGTATCTATATATCTATATAGGGCTGCTGTGTGTATAGCCCCCATGTATATATATCTATATAGGGCTGCTGTGTTTATATAGCCCCATATATCTATATATATATATATAGGGCTGCTGTGTGTATATAGCCCCCATGTATCTATATCTATATAGGGCTGCTTTGTGTATATAGCCCCCATGTATCTATATCTATATAGGGCTGCTGTGTGTATATAGCCCCCATGTATCTATATCTATATAGGGCTGCTGTGTGTATATAGCCCCCATGTATATATATATATATATATATATATATAGGGCTGCTGTGTGTATATAGCCCCATGTATCTATATCTATATAGGGCTGGTGTGTATATAGCCCCATGTATATATATCTATATATTTAGGGCTGCTGTGTGTATATAGCCCCCATGTATCTATATCTATATAGGGCTGCTGTGTGTATATAGCCCCATGTATATATATCTATATATTTAGGGCTGCTGTGTGTATATAGCCCCCATGTATCTATATCTATATAGGGCTGCTGTGTATATATAGCCCCCATGTCTCTATATATTTATATAGGGCTGCTGTGTGTATATAGCCCCCATGTATCTATATCTATATAGGGCTGCTGTGTGTATATAGCCCCCATGTATCTATATATCTATATAGGGCTGCTGTGTGTATATAGCCCCCATGTATCTATATCTATATAGGGCTGCTGTGTGTATATAGCCCCCATGTATCTATATATCTATATAGGGCTGCTGTGTGTATATAGCCCCCATGTATCTATATCTATATAGGGCTGCTGTGTGTATATAGCCCCCATGTATATATATATAGGGCTGCTGTGTGTATATAGCCCCCATGTCTCTCTCTCTCTATATATATATAGGGCTGCTGTGTGTATATAGCCCCCATGTACCTATATCTATATAGGGCTGCTGTGTGTATATAGCCCCCATGTATCTATATCTATATATAGGGCTGCTGTGTGTATATAGCCCCATGTATCTATATGTATATAGGGCTGCTGTGTGTATATAGCCCCCATGTATCTATATATGTATATAGGGCTGCTGTGTGTATATAGCCCCATGTATCTATATATATATATAGGGCTGCTGTGTGTGTAGCCCCTATGTATCTATATCTATATAGGGCTGCTGTGTATATAGCCCCATGTATATATATCTATATAGGGCTGCTTTGTGTATATAGCCCCCATGTATATATATCTATATAGGGCTGCTGTGTGTATATAGCCCCCATGTATCTATATCTATATAGGGCTGCTGTGTGTATATAGCCCCCATGTATCTATATAGGGCTGCTGTGTGTATATAGCCCCCATGTATCTATATCTATATATTTAGGGCTGCTGTGTGTATATAGCCCCATGTATATATATCTATATAGGGCTGCTGTGTGTATATAGCCCCCATGTATATATATATATATATATATATATATATATATATATATCTATATAGGGCTGCTGTGTGTATATAGCCCCCATGTATCTATATATCTATATAGGGCTGCTGTGTGTATACAGCCCCCATGTATCTATATATCTATATAGGGCTGCTGTGTGTATATAGCCCCATGTATCTATATCTATATAGGGCTGCTATGTGTATATAGCCCCCATGTATCTATATCTATATAGGGCTGCTGTGTGTATATAGCCCCCATGTATATATATATCTATATAAGGCTGCTGTGTGTATATAGCCCCATGTATCTATATCTATATAGGGCTGCTGTGTATATAGCCCCATGTATATATATCTATATATTTAGGGCTGCTGTGTGTATATAGCCCCCATGTATCTATATCTATATAGGGCTGCTGTGTGTATATAGCCCCCATGTATCTATATCTATATAGGGCTGCTGTGTGTATATAGCCCCCATGTATCTATATCTATATAGGGCTGCTGTGTATATAGCCCCATGTATATATATCTATATATTTAGGGCTGCTGTGTGTATATAGCCCCCATGTATATATATCTATATAGGGCTGCTTTGTGTATATAGCCCCCATGTATCTATATCTATATAGGGCTGCTGTGTGTATATAGCCCCCATGTATATATATCTATATAGGGCTGCTGTGTGTATATAGCCCCCATGTTTCTATATCTATATAGGGCTGCTGTGTATATAGCCCCCATGTATCTCTATATATTTAGGGCTGCTGTGTGTATATAGCCCCCATGTATATATATATATATATATATATATATATATCTATATAGGGCTGCTGTGTGTATATAGCCCCCATGTATCTATATCTATATAGGGCTGCTGTGTGTATATAGCCCCCATGTATCTATATCTATATAGGGCTGCTGTGTATATAGCCCCATGTATATATATCTATATATTTAGGGCTGCTGTGTGTATATAGCCCCCATGTATATATATATCTATATAGGGCTGCTGTGTATATAGCCCCCATGTATCTATATCTATATAGGGCTGCTGTGTATATAGCCCCATGTATATATATCTATATCTATATAGGGCTGCTGTGTGTATATAGCCCCCATGTATATATATCTATATATTTAGGGCTGCTGTGTGTATATAGCCCCCATGTATCTATATCTATATAGGGCTGCTGTGTGTATAGCCCCCATGTATCTATATATCTATATAGGGCTGCTGTGTTTGTAGCCCCCATGTATCTCTATATATTTAGGGCTGCTGTGTATATAGCCCCCATGTATCTATATCTATATAGGGCTGCTGTGTGTGTATATAGCCCCCATGTATCTATATATCTATATAGGGCTGCTGTGTGTATAGCCCCCATGTATCTATATCTATATAGGGCTGCTGTGTGTGTATATAGCCCCCATGTATCTATATCTATATAGGGCTGCTGTGTGTATATAGCCCCCATGTATCTATATCTATATAGGGCTGCTGTGTGTATATAGCCCCCATGTATCTATATCTATATAGGGCTGCTGTGTTTGTAGCCCCCATGTATCTATATATCTATATAGGGCTGCTGTGTGTATATAGCCCCCATGTATATATATCTATATATATAGGGCTGCTGTGTGTATATAGCCCCCATGTATCTATATCTATATAGGGCTGCTGTGTGTATATAGCCCCCATGTATCTATATCTATATAGGGCTGCTGTGTTTGTAGCCCCCATGTATCTCTATATATTTAGGGCTGCTGTGTGCTCCCAGGTCATGTAACTCTGTAGTCCCCGGTACATATATAATGTATCAGGCGGGGGTGGGGGTCAGGCTGCGGCCTGTGTGCACTTTATCCTCCATTCATGATAACTGTGTTCTCTTATCTATTAATTCTTTATGGTGCCATTATATAAATAGTAAAGTGGTCAAAGATCAGCAATGGCGCCTCCACGCCAGCTTAAGGCTATACAGTGTTAGTAAACAATGCTGCGAGCGGCGGCCGTGTCCACCCTCCCCCTGCACCCCCCCCCCACCACCACCACACACACATATATATATGACTCATAACCTGCTGGGTTCTGGGAAGATCGGCCCCAACTTTATAGCTTATAAACTTGTCTGGAGAGAAAAGAAAATCTTCAAGAAACTTCAAGTACAAAATTGTAAAAGCAAAAACAAAACAAGCAATATAAACGACCAAATCAGACGGCAAAGCGTCGGTCAATTACAGGGGACATGGCCCTATCAATAACTGTGTATAAGGGGGCCCCGCTCGACGCCTCGCGCCCCATTAACCCCTCTCTCTTTATTATTAAGATGATGTCCTTCCATCAACTCTTTAATTTTGTTAAATTGTTGTAATGATTTTTTTCCCTTCACGTCAAATAATGTAAAATAGTGGAATTGAGTGGATCTCAGCGGGGAGGTGGCCGCATTGATTTATCTGGATGGGGAATGTCAGCTCTGGAGCCCAGAGATTCTGTGTAATTACAATAATGAATTACACCGGATTAGAGCTCCACCGCCTCCGGTATACAGGGTATACAGCTCACCCAGCCAGATATTACAGTGTATACGGGAGACATCCACCCCATCCCTACATATTACAGTGAATACGGGAGACATCCACCCCATCCCTACATATTACAGTGATTACGTGAGACATCCACCCCATCCCTACATATTACAGTGTATACAGGAGACATCCACCCCATCCCTACATATTACAGTGATTACGGGAGACATCCATACCATCCCTACATATTACAGTGTATACGGGAGACATCCACCCCATCCCTACATATTACAGTGTATACAGGAGACATCCACCCCATCCCTACATATTACAGTGATTACGGGAGACATCCACCCCATCCCTACATATTACAGTGTATACAGGAGACATCCACCCCATCCCTACATATTACAGTGTATACAGGAGACATCCACCCCCTCCCCATCATATTACAGTGTATACAGGAGACATCCACCCCATCCCCATCATATTACAGTGTATACGGGAGACATCCACCCCATCCCTACATATTACAGTGTATACAGGAGACATCCACCCCATCCCTACATATTACAGTGTATACAGGAGACATCCACCCCATCCCTACATATTACAGTGTATACAGGAGACATCCACCCCATCCCTACATATTACAGTGTATACAGGAGACATCCACCCCATCCCTACATATTACAGTGATTACGTGAGACATCCACCCCATCCCTACATATTATAGTGAATACGGGAGACATCCACCCCCTCCCCATCATATTATAGTGAATACGGGAGACATCCACCCCCTCCCCATCATATTATAGTGAATACGGGAGACATCCACCCCATCTCCATCATATTATAGTGATTACGGGAGACATCCACCCCATCCCTACATATTACAGTGAATACGGGAGACATCCACCCCATCCCTACATATTATAGTGTATACAGGAGACATCCACCCCATCCCTACATATTATAGTGAATACGGGAGACATCCACCCCATCATATTACAGTGAATACGGGAGACATCCACCCCATCATATTACAGTGAATACGGGAGACATCCACCCCATCCCCATCATATTATAGTGAATACGGGAGACATCCACCCCATCATATTATAGTGAATACGGGAGACATCCACCCCATCCCCATCATATTATAGTGAATATGGGAGACATCCTCCCCATCATATTACAGTGAATACGGGAGACATCCACCCCATCCCCATCATATTATAGTGAATACGGGAGACATCCACCCCATCCCCATCATATTATAGTGAATACGGGAGACATCCACCCCATCCCCATCATATTATAGTGAATACGGGAGACATCCACCCCATCCCCATCATATTATAGTGAATACAGGAGACATCCACCCCATCATATTATAGTGAATACGGGAGACATCTACCCCATCATATTACAGTGAATACGGGAGACATCCACCCCATCATATTATAGTGAATACGGGAGACATCCACCCCATCATATTACAGTGAATACGGGAGACATCCACCCCATCATATTATAGTGAATACGGGAGACATCCACCCCATCCCTAGATATTACAGTGAATACGGGAGACATCCACCCCATCATATTACAGTGAATACGGGAGACATCCACCCCATCCCCATCATATTATAGTGAATACGGGAGACATCCACCCCATCCCTACATATTACAGTGTATACAGGAGACATCCACCCCATCCCTACATATTACAGTGTATACAGGAGACATCCACCCCATCCCTACATATTATAGTGTATACGGGAAACATCCACCCCATCATATTATAGTGAATACGGTAGACATCCACCCCATCCCCATCATATTATAGTGAATAGGGAGACATCCACCCCATCATATTACAGTGAATACGGGAGACATCCACCCCATCTCCATCATATTATAGTGAATACGGGAGACATCCACCCCATTCCCATCATATTATAGTGAATACGGTAGACATCCACCCCATCCCCATCATATCATAGTGAATACAGGAGACATCCACCCCATCCCCATCATATTACAGTGAATACGGGAGACATCCACCCCATTCCCATCATATTATAGTGAATACGGGAGACATCCACCCCATCCCTAGATATTACAGTGAATACGGGAGACATCCACCCCATCCCTACATATTACAGTGTATACGGGAAACATCCACCCCATCATATTATAGTGAATACGGGAGACATCCACCCCATCCCCATCATATTATAGTGAATACGGGAGACATCCACCCCATCCCCATCATATTATAGTGAATAGGGAGACATCCACCCCATCCCCATCATATTACAGTGAATACGGGAGACATCCACCCCATCCCCATCATATTACAGTGAATACGGGAGACATCCACCCCATCTCCATCATATTATAGTGAATACGGGAGACATCCACCCCATCCCCATCATATTACAGTGAATACGGGAGACATCCACCCCATCCCCATCATATTATAGTGAATAGGGAGACATCCACCCCATCATATTACAGTGAATACGGGAGACATCCACCCCATCTCCATCATATTATAGTGAATACGGGAGACATCCACCCCATTCCCATCATATTATAGTGAATACGGGAGACATCCACCCCATCCCTACATATTACAGTGTATACAGGAGACATCCACCCCATCCCCATCATATTACAGTGAATACGGGAGACATCCACCCCATCTCCATCATATTATAGTGAATACGGGAGCTATCCACCCCATCTCCATCATATTATAGTGATTACGGGAGACATCCACCCCATCCCCATCATATTACAGTGAATACGGGAGACATCCACCCCATCCCCATCATATTACAGTGTATATGGGAAACATCCACCCCATCATATTACAGTGAATACGGGAGACATCCACCCCATCCCTAGATATTACAGTGAATACGGGAGACATCCACCCCATCCCTACATATTACAGTGTATACAGGAGACATCCACCCCATCCCCATCATATTACAGTGAATACGGGAGACATCCACCCCATCCCCATCATATTACAGTGAATACGGGAGACATCCACCCCATCCCCATCATATTATAGTGAATACGGGAGACATCCACCCCATCCCCATCATATTACAGTGAATACGGGAGACATCCACTCCATTATATTATAGTGTATACAGGAGACATCCACCCCATCCCTAGATATTACAGTGAATACGGGAGACATCCACCCCATCCCCATCATATTACAGTGAATACGGGAGACATCCACCCCATCCCCATCATATTACAGTGAATACGGGAGACATCCACCCCATCCCCATCATATTACAGTGAATACGGGAGACATCCACCCCATCCCTAGATATTACAGTGAATACGGGAGCCATCCACTCCATCCCCATCATATTACAGTGAATACGGGAGACATCCACTCCATCCCCATCATATTACAGTGAATACGGGAGACATCCACCCCATCCCTACATATTATAGTGTATACGGGAAACATCCACCCCATCATATTATAGTGAATACGGGAGACATCCACCCCATCCCCATCATATTACAGTGAATACGGGAGACATCCACCCCATCCCTACATATTACAGTGTATATGGGAAACATCCACCCCATCATATTATAGTGAATACGGGAGACATCCACCCCATCCCCATCATATTATAGTGAATACGGGAGACATCCACCCCATCCCCATCATATTACAGTGAATACTGGAGACATCTGCCCCATCCCCATCATATTACAGTGAATACGGGAGACATCCACCCCATCCCCATCATATTACAGTGAATACAGGAGACATCCACCCCATCCCCATCATATTACAGTGAATACAGGAGACATCCACCCCAACCAAAAAATTCCTGAGAAATTTTGGTGTCACCTGTGTTTTCTCAACAGCTGCTGATCCATGTGGACGTCAGGGGCCACCCACCGGCACCCACACAATACATGGTTTACATCCTAACCAACATAAGCCAGAGGTGACGGCGTTATTACCTCATTATAGTCAGGGTCATAATAATAGTCTGGGTGATAATATCTCTTATAATAGTCTGGGTAATAATATCTCTTATAATAAGGTGATAATACCTCTTATAATAGTCTGGGTGATAATACCTCTTATAATAGGGTGATAATACCTCTTATAATAGGGTGATAATACCTCTTATAATAGTCTGGGTGATAATACCTCTTATAATAGGGTGATAAGACCTCTTATAATAGGGTGATAATATCTCTTATAATAGTCTGGGTGATAATATCTCTTATAATAGTCTGGGTGATAATATCTCTTATAATAAGGTCATAATACCTCTTATAATAGGGTGATAATACCTCTTATAATAGGGTGATAATACCTCTTATAATAGGGTGATAATACCTCTTATAATAAGGTGATAATACCTCTTATAATAGGGTGATAATATCTCTCATAATAGGGTGATAATACCTCTTATAGTAGGGTGATAATGTCTCTTATAATAGTCTGGGTGATACCTCTTATAATAGGGTGATTATACCTCTTATAATAGGGTGATAATACCTCTTATAATAGGGTGATAATACCTCTTATAATAAGGTGATAATACCTCTTATAATAGGGTGATAATATCTCTCATAATAGGGTGATAATACCTCTTATAGTAGGGTGATAATGTCTCTTATAATAGTCTGGGTGATACCTCTTACAATAGGGTGATTATACCTCTTATAATAGTCTGGGTGATAATACCTCTTATAATAGGGTGATAATACCTCTTATAATAGGGTGATAATACCTCTTATAATAGGGTGATAATACCTCTTATAATAAGGTGATAATACCTCTTATAATAGGGTGATAATACCTCTTATAATAGTCTAGGTGATAAGACCTCTTATAATAGGCTGGTAATATCTCTTATAATAGTCTGGGTGATAATATCTCTTATAATAGTCTGGGTGATAATATCTCTTATAATAGTCTGGGTGATAATATCTCTCATAATAGGGTGATAATACCTCTTATAGTAGGGTGATAATGTCTCTTATAATAGTCTGGGTGATACCTCTTATAATAGGGTGATTATACCTCTTATAATAGTCTGGGTGATAATACCTCTTATAATAGGGTGATAATACCTCTTACAATAGGGTGATAATACCTCTTACAATAGGGTGATAATATCTGTTATAATAGGGTGATAATATCTCTTATAATAGTCTGGGTGATAATACCTCTTATAATAGGGTGATAATACCTTTTATAATAGGGTGATAATACCTCTTATAATAGTCTGGGTGATAAGACCTCTTATAATAGGGTGATAATACCTCTTATAATAGTCTGGGTGATAATACCTCTTATAATAAGGTGATAATACCTCTTATAATAGGGTGATAATATCTCTCATAATAGGGTGATAATACCTCTTATAGTAGGGTGATAATACCTCTTATAGTAGGGTGATAATGTCTCTTATAATAGTCTGGGTGATACCTCTTATAATAGGGTGATTATACCTCTTATAATAGTCTGGGTGATAATACCTCTTATAATAGGGTGATAATACCTCTTATAATAGTCTGGGTGATAATACCTCTTATAATAGGGTGATAATACCTCTTATAATAGGGTGATAATATCTCTTATAATAGGGTGATAATATCTCTTACAATAGGGTGATAATACCTCTTACAATAGGGTGATAATACCTCTTATAATAGGGTGATAATATCTCTTATAATAGGGTGATAATACCTCTTACAATAGGGTGATAATACCTCTTATAATAGGGTGATAATATCTCTTATAATAAGGTGATAATACCTCTTACAATAGGGTGATAATACCTCTTATAATAGGGTGATAATATCTCTTATAATAGGGTGATAATACCTCTTATAATAGTCTAGGTGATAAGACCTCTTATAATAGGCTGGTAATATCTCTTATAATAGTCTGGGTGATAATATCTCTTATAATAGTCTGGGTGATAATATCTCTCATAATAGGGTGATAATACCTCTTATAGTAGGGTGATAATACCTCTTATAGTAGGGTGATAATGTCTCTTATAATAGTCTGGGTGATACCTCTTATAATAGGGTGATTATACCTCTTATAATAGGGTGATTATACCTCTTATAATAGTCTGGGTGATAATACCTCTTATAATAGTCTGGGTGATAATACCTCTTATAATAGGGTGATAATACCTCTTATAATAGGGTGATAATATCTCTTATAATAGAGTGATAATATCTCTTACAATAGGGTGATAATACCTCTTATAATAGGGTGATAATATCTCTTATAATAGTCTGGGTGATAATACCTCTTATAATAGGGTGATAATACCTCTTATAATAGTCTGGGTGATAAGACCTCTTATAATAGGGTGATAATACCTCTTATAATAGTCTGGGTGATAATACCTCTTATAATAAGGTGATAATACCTCTTATAATAGGGTGATAATACCTCTTATAATAGTCTGGGTGATAAGACCTCTTATAATAGGGTGATAATACCTCTTATAATAGGGTGATAATACCTCTTATAATAGGGTGATAATACCTCTTATAATAGTCTGGGTGATAAGACCTCTTATAATAGGGTGATAATACCTCTTATAATAGTCTGGGTGATAATACCTCTTATAATAGTCTGGGTGATAATATCTCTCATAATAGGGTGATAATACCTCTTATAATAAGGTGATAATACCTCTTATAATAGGGTGATAATACCTCTTATAATAGGGTGATAATACCTCTTATAATAGGGTGATAATACCTCTTATAATAAGGTGATATTACCTCTTATAATAGGGTGATAATATCTCTCATAATAGGGTGATAATACCTCTTATAGTAGGGTGATAATACCTCTTATAGTAGGGTGATAATGCCTCTTATAATAGTCTGGGTGATACCTCTTATAATAGGGTGATTATACCTCTTATAATAGTCTGGGTGATAATACCTCTTATAATAGTCTGGGTGATAATACCTCTTATAATAGGGTGATAATACCTCTTATAATAGGGTGATAATACCTCTTATAATAGGGTGATAATATCTCTTATAATAGGGTGATAATATCTCTTACAATAGGGTGATAATACCTCTTATAATAGGGTGATAATATCTCTTATAATAGTCTGGGTGATAATACATCTTATAATAGTCTGGGTGATAATACCTCTTATAGTAGGGTGATAATACCTCTTATAATAGTCTGGGTGATAATATCTCTTATAATAGGGTGATAATATCTCTTATAATAGGGTGATAATACCTCTTATAATAAGGTGATAATACCTCTTATAATAAGGTGATAATACCTCTTATAATAGTCTGGGTGATAATACCTCTTATAATAGGGTGATAATACCTCTTATAATAGTCTGGGTGATAATACCTCTTATAGTAGGGTGATAATACCTCTTATAATAGTCTGGGTGATAATACCTCTTATAATAAGGTGATAATATCTCTTATAATAGGGTGATAATACCTCTTATAATAAGGTGATAATACCTCTTATAATAAGGTGATAATACCTCTTATAATAGTCTGGGTGATAATACCTCTTATAATAAGGTGATTATTATTACGTTCATTGTATAAATTTTTTAATTATCTACCATTTTTTGTGTATTTATTTTTCATATTTTATTTTACCTTTTTTTGTTATATGTATATAATAATAATAATAATAATAATAATAATAATAATAATAATAATAATTACTATTATTATTATTGCTACTTTACATACATACTGTGGACTCGTGGTTGGAGTATTTGCCTGGCACCCGTATTTTTCCTGTGCTGCTGAAATTACTAAGAATATATATATATATATATATATATACTACATCGATCGCTCTTCTTGCGCTCTCTATCCGGTTGTTTCCCGTTTTTCTTAAGGTATTGAGAAGTTTTGTTGCCATCTGATTAGGCAGAAATGAATCTATACATGTGTGGATATATATGTGTATATAATGTGGAATCTCAGTATAATAAGTATTTTATCTCCCGAGGATCCGACAGACTCTGACAAGTTAGGAGAACCTCCATCTATAGCCAGTATAGCCAGGCCGGCCACAGGCTGACAGGATAGACTATGGCTCCGCTTTTCATCCCACTTTCCCGACATTGAGAAACAGTCAAGGAGACAGAAAGCAAAGACACGACCCATAGGAGATCTCATGAGCGTTCATCTTCATGTACGTCATCTGTGTACCCTATCCATGACCTTGTCTCCCCACATTGGCCTTGTGTCTCTATACCATCACAGTGTACACTTTCCTTAGGAAGATACATAGAAAACTACTGGAACAAAAGCCCCCTGCTCCACCTAGTCCTCCCTTGTATTATCCCCTCTCTTATTACCTTAGGATATATATATATATATATATATATATATATATATATATATATATATATATATATATACCAGGCAGATGACACCCCCTGCTCCACCTAGTCCTCCCTTGTATTATCCCCTCTCTTATTACCTTAGGATATATATATATATATACCAGGCAGATGACACCCCCTGCTCCACCTAGTCCTCCCTTGTATTATCCCCTCTCTTATTACCTTAGGATATATATATATATATATATATATATATATATATATATATATACCAGGCAGATGACACCCCCTGCTCCACCTAGTCCTCCCTTGTATTATCCCCTCTCTTATTACCTTAGGATATATATATATATATATATATATATATATATATATATATGTACCAGGCAGATGAAGCCCCCGGTCCACCTAGTCTGGGTGCGCTCTGTATAGTCACATTGATAGAGGAGTCTGGGTGCGCTCTGTATAGTCACATTGATAGAGGAGTCTGGGTGCACTATAGTCACATTGATAGAGGAGTCTGGGTGCACTATAGTCACATTGATAGAGGAGTCTGGGTGCACTATAATCACATTGATAGAGGAGTCTGGGTGCACTATAGTCACATTGATAGAGGAGTCTGGGTACGCTCTGTATAGTCACATTGATAGAGGAGTCTGGGTGCACTACAGTCACATTGATAGAGGAGTCTGGGTACGCTCTGTATAGTCACATTGATAGAGGAGTCTGGGTGCACTCTGTATAGTCACATTGATAGAGGAGTCTGGGTGCACTACAGTCACATTGATAGAGGAGTCTGGGTGCGCTATAGTCACATTGATAGAGGAGTCTGGGTGCGCTCTGTATAGTCACATTGATAGAGGAGTCTGGGTGCACTACAGTCACATTGATAGAGGAGTCTGGGTGCGCTATAGTCACATTGATAGAGGAGTCTGGGTGCGCTCTGTATAGTCACATTGATAGAGGAGTCTGGGTGCGCTCTGTATAGTCACATTGATAGAGGAGTCTGGGTGCACTATAGTCACATTGGTAGAGGAGTCTGGGTACGCTCTGTATAGTCACATTGATAGAGGAGTCTGGGTGCACTCTGTATAATCACATTGATAGAGGAGTCTGGGTGCACTATAGTCACATTGATAGAGGAGTCTGGGTGCACTATAGTCACATTGATAGAGGAGTCTGGGTGCACTATAATCACATTGATAGAGGAGTCTGGGTGCACTCTGTATAGTCACATTGATAGAGGAGTCTGGGTGCGCTCTGTATAGTCACATTGATAAAGGAGTCTGGGTGCACTATAGTCACATTGATAGAGGAGTCTGGGTGCGCTCTGTATAGTCACATTGATAGAGGAGTCTGGGTGCGCTATAGTCACATTGATAGAGGAGTCTGGGTGCACTCTGTATAGTCACATTGATAGAGGAGTCTGGGTGCGCTCTGTATAGTCACATTGATAGAGGAGTCTGGGTGCACTATAGTCACATTGATAGAGGAGTCTGGGTGCGCTATAGTCACATTGATAGAGGAGTCTGTGTGCGCTATAGTCACATGGCTAGAGGAGTCTGGGTGCGCTATAGTCACATGGATAGAGGAGTCTGTGTGCCCTATAGTCACATGGCTAGAGGAGTCTGGGTGCGCTATAGTCACATGGCTAGAGGAGTCTGTGTGCACTATAGTCACATTGATAGAGGAGTCTGGGTGCGCTATAGTCACATTGATAGAGGAGTCTGTGTGCGCTATAGTCACATGGCTAGAGGAGTCTGGGTGCGCTATAGTCACATTGATAGAGGAGTCTGTGTGCGCTATAGTCACATTGATAGAGGAGTCTGTGTGCGCTATAGTCACATTGATAGAGGAGTCTGTGTGCGCTATAGTCACATGGCTAGAGGAGTCTGTGTGCGCTCTGTATAGTCACATTGATAGAGGAGTCTGTGTGCGCTATAGTCACATGGCTAGAGGAGTCTGTGTGCACTATAGTCACATGGCTAGAGGAGTCTGTGTGCGCTCTGTATAGTCACATTGATAGAGGAGTCTGTGTGCGCTATAGTCACATGGCTAGAGGAGTCTGTGTGCGTTATAGTCACATTGATAGAGGAGTCTGTGTGCGCTATAGTCACATGGCTAGAGGAGTCTGTGTGCGCTATAGTCACATGGCTAGAGGAGTCTGTGTGCGCTATAGTCACATGGCTAGAGGAGTCTGTGTGCGCTATAGTCACATGGATAGAGGAGTCTGTGTGCACTATAGTCACATTGATAGAGGAGTCTGTGTGCGCTCTGTGTATATGTCAGATCAGGAAGTGGTCCAGAAGGATCAGCATTTGGAGGAGCGCAGACGTCTTCTCCTTTGGCTGTGATTTATTACCCTTCCCCGGATTGTGGAGACTGTTGAGTGCGGAGACAGATGTGGGGGAGAGGCTCCGTCACTTGTCTCTTCTGATCAGCAGGAGGGGCCTCACATGGCGGATCCTCTTTAGGATCTGACGCTGATCGCCAATAAGTGATTGTTTCCCTTCAGTCTGGATCTGCGTCCGTGCTGGGGAGGTTGTGGACGTTTGTCGTGGAGGCGCCATCACTTTTCTTCACATCTTTTATTTCTGATCACCTGATCTATACAGAGACATAGGATTGTCGGCAGATAAAGCCCTGTTATATCTCCCCTCTAATTACCTTAGGATATATAGACATATATACACACACCAGGCAGATAGATGTATATACCAGGCTGGTTACATTCCCTTACTGTACATGTATCTACCACATCTGCTGGAGGTTTCTTCCAAGCATCTACTACTCTTTTACTAAAGTCACATTTTTCCATGTTTTTTGGGGAAACTGTCAGTGCATGGTGGGAGGGCCGCAGCTTGGGGAACTGTGTAGTCGCCCATGCCAAATACTTTTAGGGCATGATGGGAGTTGTAGTTATGCATCGGTTGGAGATCCTTAGAAACCGCTGCAATGAACCACACTGACAGCTGTCAGGCCATGATGGGAGTTGTAGTTTTCCTTTGAGATCCCAGTCCAGAGTGAGGTCTTAAAGGATTCCACTGGCTGATAACAGAGAACAGCAGATAACTGCCTGACATATGGCTAGAAGACTAAACAATCCTGTAGCAGCTGCAGTGTGTCCGGTCTGTGTGAGGACTGTGGATACATTGTATGGAGGCGCCTGCTGTTAGATACATCTCGGATACATGGCTGGCGAGCTCCGGCACTGTTACTGTAACCACACAATGACACGAGGAGGGATAGGAGCGGTGACAGTGACTGACAGCCGGGTGTGGGGGCACACAGGGGCCTTGTGTCTGCGGTCACTCAGTGGTTAATAGCCCCCTCCCCCCACCGCTTCATTAGATCATTCAATTTGTAGATGACATAGTTCAGACAATGAGACGTTTCCTCGTATAAATCTGCCCCATAATGATATCTGTCCAGGACTTTTCATTTACATCCTCATTTCCCAATCAATGAGCAGATTCTTATTGTGATGGATGAGCCGGAGCTGGCCGGGAGCTGTAATAAGGAGGGGGGACTGTAATATAGAGAGAGAGAAGGAGAAGGGGCGTGATACTGTGATATAGAGAGAGGGAGAAGGGCTGTGATAGAGAGAGAAGGGGAAGAGCCGTGATACTGTGATATAGAGAGAGGGAGAAGGGCTACTATGATACACAGAGGGAGAAGGGGAAGAGCCATGATACTGTGATACACAGAGGGAGAAGAGCTGTGATAGAGAGAGAAGGGGAAGAGCCATGATACTGTGATATAGAGAGAGGGAGAAGGGCTACTGTGATACACAGAGGGAGAAGAGCTGTGATATAGAGAGAAGGAGAAGGGCCGTGATATTGTGATATAGAGATAGTGAGAAGGGCTACTGTGATACACAGAGGGAGAAGAGCTGTGATACAGAGAGAAGGGGAAGGGGCGTGATACTGTGATATAGAGAGAGGGAGAAGGGCTACTGTGATACACAGAGGGAGAAGAGCTGTGATAGAGAGAGAAGGAGAAGGGGCGTGATACTGTGATATAGAGAGAGGGAGAAGGGCTACTGTGATACACAGAGGGAGAAGAGCTGTGATAGAGAGAGAAGGAGAAGGGCCGTGATACTGTGATACAGAGAGAGGGAGAAGGGCTACTGTGATACACAGAGGGAGAAGAGCTGTGATAGAGAGAGAAGGGGAAGGGCCGTGATACTGTGATATAGAGAGAGTGAGAAGGGCTACTGTGATACACAGAGGGAGAAGAGCTGTGATAGAGAGAGAAGGAGAAGGGCCGTGATACTGTGATACAGAGAGAGGGAGAAGGGCTACTGTGATACACAGAGGGAGAAGAGCTGTGATAGAGAGAGAAGGAGAAGGGCCGTGATACTGTGATACACAGAGGGAGAAGAGCTGTGATAGAGAGAGAAGGGGAAGAGCCGTGATACTGTGATATAGAGAGAGGGAGAAGGGCTACTGTGATACACAGAGGGAGAAGAGCTGTGATAGAGAGAGAAGGAGAAGGGCCGTGATACTGTGATACAGAGAGAGGGAGAAGGGCTACTGTGATACACAGAGGGAGAAGAGCTGTGATACAGAGAGAAGGGGAAGGGGCGTGATACTGTGATATAGAGAGAGGGAGAAGGGCTACTGTGATACACAGAGGGAGAAGAGCTGTGATATAGAGAGAAGGGGAAGGGGCGTGATACTGTGATATAGAGAGAGGGAGAAGGGCTACTGTGATACACAGAGGGAGAAGAGCTGTGATATAGAGAGAAGGAGAAGGGCCGTGATACTGTGATACAGAGAGAGGGAGAAGGGCTACTGTGATACACAGAGGGAGAAGAGCTGTGATATAGAGAGAAGGGGAAGGGGCGTGATACTGTGATATAGAGAGAGGGAGAAGGGCTACTGTGATACACAGAGGGAGAAGAGCTGTGATAGAGAGAGAAGGGGAAGGGGCGTGATACTGTGATATAGAGAGAGGGAGAAGAGCTGTGATAGAGAGAGAAGGAGAAGAGCTGTGATACTGTGATACAGAGAGAGGGAGAAGAGCTGTGATAGAGAGAGAAGGGGAAGAGCCATGATACTGTGATATAGAGGGAGAAGGGCTACTGTGATACACAGAGGGAGAAGAGCTGTGATATAGAGAGAAGGAGAAGGGCCGTGATATTGTGATATAGAGAGAGGGAGAAGGGCTACTGTGATACACAGAGGGAGAAGAGCTGTGATAGAGAGAGAAGGAGAAGGGCCGTGATACTGTGATACACAGAGGGAGAAGAGCTGTGATACAGAGAGAAGGGGAAGGGCCGTGATACTGTGATATAGAGAGAGGGAGAAGGGCTACTGTGATACACAGAAGGAGAAGAGCTGTGATATAGAGAGAAGGAGAAGGGCCGTGATATTGTGATATAGAGAGCGGAAGAAGGGCTACTGTGATACACAGAGGGAGAAGAGCTGTGATAGAGAGAGAAGGGGAAGGGGCGTGATACTGTGATATAGAGAGAGGGAGAAGGGCTACTGTGATACACAGAGGGAGAAGAGCTGTGATACAGAGAGAAGGGGAAGGGCCGTGATACTGTGATATAGAGAGAGGGAGAAGGGCTACTGTGATACACAGAAGGAGAAGAGCTGTGATATAGAGAGAAGGAGAAGGGCCGTGATATTGTGATATAGAGAGCGGAAGAAGGGCTACTGTGATACACAGAGGGAGAAGAGCTGTGATAGAGAGAGAAGGAGAAGGGCCGTGATACTGTGATACACAGAGGGAGAAGAGCTGTGATAGAGAGAGAAGGGGAAGAGCCGTGATACTGTGATATAGAGAGAGTGAGAAGGGCTACTGTGATACACAGAAGGAGAAGAGCTGTGATATAGAGAGAAGGAGAAGGGCCGTGATATTGTGATATAGAGAGCGGAAGAAGGGCTACTGTGATACACAGAGGGAGAAGAGCTGTGATATAGAGAGAAGGAGAAGGGCCGTGATATTGTGATATAGAGAGCGGAAGAAGGGCTACTGTGATACACAGAGGGAGAAGAGCTGTGATAGAGAGAGAGAAGGAGAAGGGCCGTGATACTGTGATATAGAGAGAGGGAGAAGGGCTACTGTGATACACAGAGGGAGAAGAGCTGTGATAGAGAGAGAAGGAGAAGGGCCGTGATACTGTGATACACAGAGGGAGAAGAGCTGTGATAGAGAGAGAAGGGGAAGAGCCGTGATACTGTGATATAGAGAGAGGGAGAAGGGCTACTGTGATACACAGAGGGAGAAGAGCTGTGATAGAGAGAGAAGGAGAAGGGCCGTGATACTGTGATACAGAGAGAGGGAGAAGGGCTACTGTGATACACAGAGGGAGAAGAGCTGTGATAGAGAGAGAAGGGGAAGGGGCGTGATACTGTGATATAGAGAGAGGGAGAAGGGCTACTGTGATACACAGAGGGAGAAGAGCTGTGATAGAGAGAGAAGGGGAAAAGGTTTGATACTGTGATATAGAGAGGGAGAAGAGCTGTGATACTGTTATATAGAAAGGTAGAAGAGCTGTGATACTATTATATAGAAAGGAAAAAGCTGTGATGTAGAGAGGGAGAAGAGCTGTGATACTGTGATGTAGACAGGGAGAAGATCTGTGATACTGTGATGTAGACAGGGAGAAGAGCTGTGATACTGTGTTATAGAGAGGGAGAAGAGGTGTGATACTGTGATATAGAGAGGGAGAAGAGGTGTGATACTGTGATATAGAGAGGGAGAAGAGGTGTGATACTGTCATGTTGAAAGGGAGAAGAGCTGTGATACTGGGATGTAGAAAGGAAGAAGAGCTGTGATACTGTGATATAGAGAGGGAGAAGAGCTGTGATACTGTGATACAGGAAGGAAGAAGAGCTGTGATACTGTGATACAGGAAGAAAGAAGAGCTGTGATACTGGGATGTAGAAAGGGAGAAGAGCTGTGATACTGTGATATAGAGAGGGAGAAGAGCTGTGATATTGTGATACAGGAAGGAAGAAGAGCTGTGATACTGTGATACAGGAAGGAAGAAGAGCTGTAATACTGTGATACCTTAGTTTAAGAGTAATTTGGATTAAGAGCGTTTTGGTATAAGAGCTCACAGTTTTTTAAAATTGTGACTTGGTGTAAGAGCATTGCTTTGGTGTAAGAGCTCCTTGTACTGAGTGGGAGGGGGAGTGGGGGAGGGGCATGGTCTGCATAGCAGGGTCTACAGCCCTGTACTCTGACCCAGGAAGTCTCCCTCACCTTCCAAATCATAGCAGATCCACTTCAGGCTGGGGCTTACATCAGGGGACAGGACTGTGGGGGTAATCTCTCCATAGCTGTTACCTCTCTCCCCGGACAGAGAGTGCTGCATGTATGTGCCCACATCTGCCCCGCTCATTCCTTCATGCTCCCTGCAGTATCTGTCAGCCCTTGTGTTTCCAATCCTCTCCATTCCTGCTATAATGTGCCTGCACTTACACTCAGCTATACACAATGCTGCTATAATGTGCCTGCACTTACACTCAGCTATACACAATGCTGCTGTAATGTGCCTGCCATTCACACTCCGCCATTCACACTGCTGTATAGAGAAGTTTCTGTCACTGTCCTCCTGCACAGCTCTGTGATTCTTACTACTTGATTGGTCCATGCTGAATACACCCCCTTCCTCATTGCTGTTATGTGACCACACAGACCTCTGACAGCAGCCCTGCTTCTCTATTCTAGCCTGTTGTACTACACTACTGCATTATGGGGATCTGCAGCTCCATCCTGTATCTACAAACTGCTGCTGTGTTATCAGGGTTATACAGTTACTATGCATTACATACCACATGCTGCTATACTGTACAGTAACTTATATATCACATATCCAGCTGCAGTGTTATCAGGGTTATACAGTTACTATACATTATACACCACATGCTGCTATACTGTACAGTAACTTATATATCACATATCCAGCTGCTGTGTTATCAGGGTTATACAGTTACTATACATTACATACCACATGCTCCTATACTGTACAGTAACTTATATATCACATATCCAGCTGCTGTGTTATCAGGGTTATACAGTTACAATACATTATATACCACATGCTGTTATTCTGTACAGTAACTTATATATCACATATCCAGCTGCTGCAGTGTTATCAGGGTTATACAGTTACTATACATTATACACCACATGCTGCTATACTGTACAGTAACTTATATATCACATATCCAGCTGCTGCTGTGTTATCAGGGTTATACAGTTACTATACATTATACACCACATGCTGCTATACTGTACAGTATCTTATATATCACATATCCAGCTGCTGCTGTGTTATCAGGGTTATACAGTTACTATACATTATATACCACATGCTGCTATACTGTACAGTAACTTATATATCAAATATACAGCTGCTGTTTTATCAGGGTTATGCAGTTACTATACATTATACACCACATGCTGCTGTACTGTACAGTAACTTATATATCACATATCCAGCTGCTGTGTTATCAGGGTTATACCGTTACTATACATTATATACCACATGCTGCTATACTGTACAGTAACTTATATATCACATATCCAGCTACAGTGTTATCAGGGTTATACAGTTACTATACATTATATACCACATGCTGCTATACTGTACAGTAACTTATATATCACATATCCAGCTGCAGTGTTATCAGGGTTATACAGTTACTATACATTATACACCACATGCTGATTGCTATACTGTACAGTAACTTATATATCACATATCCAGCTACAGTGTTATCAGGGTTATACAGTTACTATACATTATATACCACATGCTGCTATACTGTACAGTAACTTATATATCACATATCCAGCTGCGGTGTTATCAGGGTTATACAGTTACTATACATTATATACCACATGCTGCTATACTGTAC